>NW_027455302.1:300000-599346 GCF_040206685.1 Ascaphus truei
CTGGCCGTATACTGGGGGGACGGGGACGACTCCCATTAACCCCTGACTATACCGGGGATACGCTTATCACAATGCCTTTCTGGTCTGTGCTGAAGCAGGGCATTCTGGCAGCCAAGTGGCTTGACCTTTATTAGTGAGCCTGGTTACCCCCTCTCGGAACCACAGACTTAGAAATCGCCAGCTCATATACAGTGCATAAAATATATTTATATATATACCCTTATACACCATTTTAATAAAAAATATCACAAAATTCTTCTAAGTTCCTCGGGAAGAGTGAAAGACGCGCACGTTCATTTTCAGAGCTCCTAGACCTTCCTATAAGAAGTTAGCTAAAAAGTAGCTTCGAAAAACGCTTAGGTTAAGTTTCAGAGTTGCTTCTAATGTACTAAAGCTGGACTTAGACATAATTTCACTCTCACAACATTATGGCTGGTTGGAGAGGGTCCGAACCACAAGTACCGGGTCCATGGTTCTGGCCGTATACTGGGGGGACGGGGACGACTCCCATTAACCCCTGACTATACCGGGGATACGCTTATCACAATGCCTTTCTGGTCTGTGCTGAAGCAGGGCATTCTGGCAGCCAAGTGGCTTGACCTTTATTAGTGAGCCTGGTCACCCCCTCTCGGAACCACAGACTTAGAAATCGCCAGCTCATATACAGTGCATAAAATATATTTATATATATACCCTTATACACCATTTTAATAAAAAATATCACAAAATTCTTCTAAGTCCCTCGGAAAGAGTGAAAGACGCGCACGTTCATTTTCAGAGCTGCTAGACCTTCCTATAAGAAGTTAGCCAAAAAGTAGCTCCGAAAAACGCTTAGGTTAAGTTTCAGAGTTGCTTCTAATGTACCAAAGCTGGACTTAGATATAATTTCACTCTCACAACATTATGGCTGGTTGGAGACAGTCCGAACCACAAGTACCGGGTCCATGGTTCTGGCCGTATACTGGGGGGACGGGGACGACTCCCATTAACCCCTGACTATACCGGGGATACGCTTATCACAATGCCTTTCTGGTCTGTGCTGAAGCAGGGCATTCTGGCAGCCAAGTGGCTTGACCTTTATTAGTGAGCCTGGTTACCCCCTCTCGGAACCACAGACTTAGAAATCGCCAGCTCATATACAGTGCATAAAATATATTTATATATATACCCTTATACACCATTTTAATAAAAAATATCACAAAATTCTTCTAAGTCTCTCTGGAAGAGTGAAAGACGCGCACGTTCATTTTCAGAGCTCCTAGACCTTCCTATAAGAGGTTAGCTAAAAAGTAGCTTCGAAAAACGCTTAGGTTAAGTTTCAGAGTTGCTTCTAATGTACCAAAGCTGGACTTAGACATAATTTCACTCTCACAACATTATGGCTGGTTGGAGAGGGTCCGAACCACAAGTACCGGGTCCATGGTTCTGGCCGTATACTGGGGGGACGGGGACGACTCCCATTAACCCCTGACTATACCGGGGATACGCTTATCACAATGCCTTTCTGGTCTGTGCTGAAGCAGGGCATTCTGGCAGCCAAGTGGCTTGACCTTTATTAGTGAGCCTGGTTACCCCCTCTCGGAACCACAGACTTAGAAATCGCCAGCTCATATACAGTGCATAAAATATATTTATATATATACCCTTATACACCATTTTAATAAAAAATATCACAAAATTCTTCTAAGTTCCTCGGGAAGAGTGAAAGACGCGCACGTTCATTTTCAGAGCTCCTAGACCTTCCTATAAGAAGTTAGCTAAAAAGTAGCTTCGAAAAACGCTTAGGTTAAGTTTCAGAGTTGCTTCTAATGTACTAAAGCTGGACTTAGACATAATTTCACTCTCACAACATTATGGCTGGTTGGAGAGGGTCCGAACCACAAGTACCGGGTCCATGGTTCTGGCCGTATACTGGGGGGACGGGGACGACTCCCATTAACCCCTGACTATACCGGGGATACGCTTATCACAATGCCTTTCTGGTCTGTGCTGAAGCAGGGCATTCTGGCAGCCAAGTGGCTTGACCTTTATTAGTGAGCCTGGTCACCCCCTCTCGGAACCACAGACTTAGAAATCGCCAGCTCATATACAGTGCATAAAATATATTTATATATATACCCTTATACACCATTTTAATAAAAAATATCACAAAATTCTTCTAAGTCCCTCGGAAAGAGTGAAAGACGCGCACGTTCATTTTCAGAGCTGCTAGACCTTCCTATAAGAAGTTAGCCAAAAAGTAGCTCCGAAAAACGCTTAGGTTAAGTTTCAGAGTTGCTTCTAATGTACCAAAGCTGGACTTAGATATAATTTCACTCTCACAACATTATGGCTGGTTGGAGACAGTCCGAACCACAAGTACCGGGTCCATGGTTCTGGCCGTATACTGGGGGGACGGGGACGACTCCCATTAACCCCTGACTATACCGGGGATACGCTTATCACAATGCCTTTCTGGTCTGTGCTGAAGCAGGGCATTCTGGCAGCCAAGTGGCTTGACCTTTATTAGTGAGCCTGGTTACCCCCTCTCGGAACCACAGACTTAGAAATCGCCAGCTCATATACAGTGCATAAAATATATTTATATATATACCCTTATACACCATTTTAATAAAAAATATCACAAAATTCTTCTAAGTCTCTCTGGAAGAGTGAAAGACGCGCACTTTCATTTTCAGAGCTCCTAGACCTTCCTATAAGAGGTTAGCTAAAAAGTAGCTTCGAAAAACGCTTAGGTTAAGTTTCAGAGTTGCTTCTAATGTACCAAAGCTGGACTTAGACATAATTTCACTCTCACAACATTATGGCTGGTTGGAGAGGGTCCGAACCACAAGTACCGGGTCCATGGTTCTGGCCGTATACTGGGGGGACGGGGACGACTCCCATTAACCCCTGACTATACCGGGGATACGCTTATCACAATGCCTTTCTGGTCTGTGCTGAAGCAGGGCATTCTGGCAGCCAAGTGGCTTGACCTTTATTAGTGAGCCTGGTTACCCCCTCTCGGAACCACAGACTTAGAAATCGCCAGCTCATATACAGTGCATAAAATATATTTTTATATATACCCTTATACACCATTTTAATAAAAAATATCACAAAATTCTTCTAAGTTCCTCGGGAAGAGTGAAAGACGCGCACGTTCATTTTCAGAGCTCCTAGACCTTCCTATAAGAAGTTAGCTAAAAAGTAGCTTCGAAAAACGCTTAGGTTAAGTTTCAGAGTTGCTTCTAATGTACCAAAGCTGGACTTAGACATAATTTCACTCTCACAACATTATGGCTGGTTGGAGAGGGTCCGAACCACAAGTACCGGGTCCATGGTTCTGGCCGTATACTGGGGGGACGGGGACGACTCCCATTAACCCCTGACTATACCGGGGATACGCTTATCACAATGCCTTTCTGGTCTGTGCTGAAGCAGGGCATTCTGGCAGCCAAGTGGCTTGACCTTTATTAGTGAGCCTGGTCACCCCCTCTCGGAACCACAGACTTAGAAATCGCCAGCTCATATACAGTGCATAAAATATATTTATATATATACCCTTATACACCATTTTAATAAAAAATATCACAAAATTCTTCTAAGTCCCTCGGAAAGAGTGAAAGACGCGCACGTTCATTTTCAGAGCTGCTAGACCTTCCTATAAGAAGTTAGCCAAAAAGTAGCTCCGAAAAACGCTTAGGTTAAGTTTCAGAGTTGCTTCTAATGTACCAAAGCTGGACTTAGATATAATTTCACTCTCACAACATTATGGCTGGTTGGAGACAGTCCGAACCACAAGTACTGGGTCCATGGTTCTGGCCGTATACTGGGGGGACGGGGACGACTCCCATTAACCCCTGACTATACCGGGGATACGCTTATCACAATGCCTTTCTGGTCTGTGCTGAAGCAGGGCATTCTGGCAGCCAAGTGGCTTGACCTTTATTAGTGAGCCTGGTTACCCCCTCTCGGAACCACAGACTTAGAAATCGCCAGCTCATATACAGTGCATAAAATATATTTATATATATACCCTTATACACCATTTTAATAAAAAATATCACAAAATTCTTCTAAGTCTCTCTGAAAGAGTGAAAGACGCGCACGTTCATTTTCAGAGCTCCTAGACCTTCCTATAAGAAGTTAGCCAAAAAGTAGCTTCGAAAAACGCTTAGGTTAAGTTTCAGAGTTGCTTCTAATGTACCAAAGCTGGACTTAGACATAATGTCACTCTCACAACATTATGGCTGGTTGGAGACAGTCCGAACCACAAGTACCGGGTCCATGGTTCTGGCCGTATACTGGGGGGACGGGGACGACTCCCATTAACCCCTGACTATACCGGGGATACGCTTATCACAATGCCTTTCTGGTCTGTGCTGAAGCAGGGCATTCTGGCAGCCAAGTGGCTTGACCTTTATTAGTGAGCCTGGTTACCCCCTCTCGGAACCACAGACTTAGAAATCGCCAGCTCATATACAGTGCATAAAATATATTTATATATATACCCTTATACACCATTTTAATAAAAAATATCACAAAATTCTTCTAAGTCCCTCGGGAAGAGTGAAAGACGCGCACGTTCATTTTCAGAGCTCCTAGACCTTCCTATAAGAAGTTAGCCAAAAAGTAGCTTCGAAAAACGCTTAGGTTAAGTTTCAGAGTTGCTTCTAATGTACCAAAGCTGGACTTAGACATAATTTCACTCTCACAACATTATGGCTGGTTGGAGAGGGTCCGAACCACAAGTACCGGGTCCATGGTTCTGGCCGTATACTGGGGGGACGGGGACGACTCCCATTAACCCCTGACTATACCGGGGATACGCTTATCACAATGCCTTTCTGGTCTGTGCTGAAGCAGGGCATTCTGGCAGCCAAGTGGCTTGACCTTTATTAGTGAGCCTGGTTACCCCCTCTCGGAACCACAGACTTAGAAATCGCCAGCTCATATACAGTGCATAAAATATATTTATATATATACCCTTATACACCATTTTAATAAAAAAATATCACAAAATTCTTCTAAGTCTCTCGGGAAGAGTGAAAGACGCGCACGTTCATTTTCAGAGCTCCTAGACCTTCCTATAAGAAGTTAGCCAAAAAGTAGCTTCGAAAAACGCTTAGGTTAAGTTTCAGAGTTGCTTCTAATGTACCAAAGCTGGACTTAGACATAATTTCACTCTCACAACATTATGGCTGGTTGGAGAGGGTCCGAACCACAAGTACCGGGTCCATGGTTCTGGCCGTATACTGGGGGGACGGGGACGACTCCCATTAACCCCTGACTATACCGGGGATACGCTTATCACAATGCCTTTCTGGTCTGTGCTGAAGCAGGGCATTCTGGCAGCCAAGTGGCTTGACCTTTATTAGTGAGCCTGGTTACCCCCTCTCGGAACCACAGACTTAGAAATCGCCAGCTCATATACAGTGCATAAAATATATTTATATATATACCCTTATACACCATTTTAATAAAAAATATCACAAAATTCTTCTAAGTCCCTCGGGAAGAGTGAAAGACGCGCACGTTCATTTGCAGAGCTCCTAGACCTTCCTATAAGAAGTTAGCCAAAAAGTAGCTACGAAAAACGCTTAGGTTAAGTTTCAGAGTTGCTTCTAATGTACCAAAGCTGGACTTAGACATAATGTCACTCTCACAACATTATGGCTGGTTGGAGACAGTCCGAACCACAAGTACCGGGTCCATGGTTCTGGCAGTATACTGGGGGGACGGGGACGACTCCCATTAACCCCTGACTATACCGGGGATACGCTTATCACAATGCCTTTCTGGTCTGTGCTGAAGCAGGGCATTCTGGCAGCCAAGTGGCTTGACCTTTATTAGTGAGCCTGGTTACCCCCTCTCGGAACCACAGACTTAGAAATCGCCAGCTCATATACAGTGCATAAAATATATTTATATATATACCCTTATACACCATTTTAATAAAAAATATCACAAAATTCTTCTAAGTTCCTCGGGAAGAGTGAAAGACGCGCACGTTCATTTTCAGAGCTCCTAGACCTTCCTATAAGAAGTTAGCTAAAAAGTAGCTTCGAAAAACGCTTAGGTTAAGTTTCAGAGTTGCTTCTAATGTACCAAAGCTGGACTTAGACATAATTTCACTCTCACAACATTATGGCTGGTTGGAGAGGGTCCGAACCACAAGTACCGGGTCCATGGTTCTGGCCGTATACTGGGGGGACGGGGACGACTCCCATTAACCCCTGACTATACCGGGGATACGCTTATCACAATGCCTTTCTGGTCTGTGCTGAAGCAGGGCATTCTGGCAGCCAAGTGGCTTGACCTTTATTAGTGAGCCTGGTTACCCCCTCTCGGAACCACAGACTTAGAAATCGCCAGCTCATATACAGTGCATAAAATATATTTATATATATACCCTTATACACCATTTTAATAAAAAATATCACAAAATTCTTCTAAGTTCCTCGGGAAGAGTGAAAGACGCGCACGTTCATTTTCAGAGCTCCTAGACCTTCCTATAAGAAGTTAGCTAAAAAGTAGCTTCGAAAAACGCTTAGGTTAAGTTTCAGAGTTGCTTCTAATGTACCAAAGCTGGACTTAGACATAATTTCACTCTCACAACATTATGGCTGGTTGGAGAGGGTCCGAACCACAAGTACCGGGTCCATGGTTCTGGCCGTATACTGGGGGGACGGGGACGACTCCCATTAACCCCTGACTATACCGGGGATACGCTTATCACAATGCCTTTCTGGTCTGTGCTGAAGCAGGGCATTCTGGCAGCCAAGTGGCTTGACTTTTATTAGTGAGCCTGGTCACCCCCTCTCGGAACCACAGACTTAGAAATCGCCAGCTCATATACAGTGCATAAAATATATTTATATATATACCCTTATACACCATTTTAATAAAAAATATCACAAAATTCTTCTAAGTCCCTCGGAAAGAGTGAAAGACGCGCACGTTCATTTTCAGAGCTGCTAGACCTTCCTATAAGAAGTTAGCCAAAAAGTAGCTCCGAAAAACGCTTAGGTTAAGTTTCAGAGTTGCTTCTAATGTACCAAAGCTGGACTTAGATATAATTTCACTCTCACAACATTATGGCTGGTTGGAGACAGTCCGAACCACAAGTACCGGGTCCATGGTTCTGGCCGTATACTGGGGGGACGGGGACGACTCCCATTAACCCCTGACTATACCGGGGATACGCTTATCACAATGCCTTTCTGGTCTGTGCTGAAGCAGGGCATTCTGGCAGCCAAGTGGCTTGACCTTTATTAGTGAGCCTGGTTACCCCCTCTCGGAACCACAGACTTAGAAATCGCCAGCTCATATACAGTGCATAAAATATATTTATATATATACCCTTATACACCATTTTAATAAAAAATATCACAAAATTCTTCTAAGTCTCTCTGGAAGAGTGAAAGACGCGCACGTTCATTTTCAGAGCTCCTAGACCTTCCTATAAGAAGTTAGCTAAAAAGTAGCTTCGAAAAACGCTTAGGTTAAGTTTCAGAGTTGCTTCTAATGTACCAAAGCTGGACTTAGACATAATTTCACTCTCACAACATTATGGCTGGTTGGAGAGGGTCCGAACCACAAGTACCGGGTCCATGGTTCTAGCCGTATACTGGGGGGACGGGGACGACTCCCATTAACCCCTGACTATACCGGGGATACGCTTATCACAATGCCTTTCTGGTCTGTGCTGAAGCAGGGCATTCTGGCAGCCAAGTGGCTTGACCTTTATTAGTGAGCCTGGTTACCCCCTCTCGGAACCACAGACTTAGAAATCGCCAGCTCATATACAGTGCATAAAATATATTTATATATATATACCCTTATACACCATTTTAATAAAAAATATCACAAAATTCTTCTAAGTCTCTAAGGAAGAGTGAAAGACGCGCACGTTCATTTTCAGAGCTCCGAGACCTTCCTATAAGAAGTTAGCTAAAAAGTAGCTTCGAAAAACGCTTAGGTTAAGTTTCAGAGTTGCTTCTAATGTACCAAAGCTGGACTTAGACATAATGTCACTCTCACAACATTATGGCTGGTTGGAGACAGTCCGAACCACAAGTACCGGGTCCATGGTTCTGGCCGTATACTGGGGGGACGGGGACGACTCCCATTAACCCCTGACTATACCGGGGATACGCTTATCACAATGCCTTTCTGGTCTGTGCTGAAGCAGGGCATTCTGGCAGCCAAGTGGCTTGACCTTTATTAGTGAGCCTGGTTACCCCCTCTCGGAACCACAGACTTAGAAATCGCCAGCTCATATACAGTGCATAAAATATATTTATATATATACCCTTATACACCATTTTAATAAAAAATATCACAAAATTCTTCTAAGTTCCTCGGGAAGAGTGAAAGACGCGCACGTTCATTTTCAGAGCTCCTAGACCTTCCTATAAGAAGTTAGCTAAAAAGTAGCTTCGAAAAACGCTTAGGTTAAGTTTCAGAGTTGCTTCTAATGTACCAAAGCTGGACTTAGACATAATTTCACTCTCACAACATTATGGCTGGTTGGAGAGGGTCCGAACCACAAGTACCGGGTCCATGGTTCTGGCCGTATACTGGGGGGACGGGGACGACTCCCATTAACCCCTGACTATACCGGGGATACGCTTATCACAATGCCTTTCTGGTCTGTGCTGAAGCAGGGCATTCTGGCAGCCAAGTGGCTTGACCTTTATTAGTGAGCCTGGTTACCCCCTCTCGGAACCACAGACTTAGAAATCGCCAGCTCATATACAGTGCATAAAATATATTTATATATATACCCTTATACACCATTTTAATAAAAAATATCACAAAATTCTTCTAAGTTCCTCGGGAAGAGTGAAAGACGCGCACGTTCATTTTCAGAGCTCCTAGACCTTCCTATAAGAAGTTAGCTAAAAAGTAGCTTCGAAAAACGCTTAGGTTAAGTTTCAGAGTTGCTTCTAATGTACCAAAGCTGGACTTAGACATAATTTCACTCTCACAACATTATGGCTGGTTGGAGAGGGTCCGAACCACAAGTACCGGGTCCATGGTTCTGGCCGTATACTGGGGGGACGGGGACGACTCCCATTAACCCCTGACTATACCGGGGATACGCTTATCACAATGCCTTTCTGGTCTGTGCTGAAGCAGGGCATTCTGGCAGCCAAGTGGCTTGACTTTTATTAGTGAGCCTGGTCACCCCCTCTCGGAACCACAGACTTAGAAATCGCCAGCTCATATACAGTGCATAAAATATATTTATATATATACCCTTATACACCATTTTAATAAAAAATATCACAAAATTCTTCTAAGTCCCTCGGAAAGAGTGAAAGACGCGCACGTTCATTTTCAGAGCTGCTAGACCTTCCTATAAGAAGTTAGCCAAAAAGTAGCTCCGAAAAACGCTTAGGTTAAGTTTCAGAGTTGCTTCTAATGTACCAAAGCTGGACTTAGATATAATTTCACTCTCACAACATTATGGCTGGTTGGAGACAGTCCGAACCACAAGTACCGGGTCCATGGTTCTGGCCGTATACTGGGGGGACGGGGACGACTCCCATTAACCCCTGACTATACCGGGGATACGCTTATCACAATGCCTTTCTGGTCTGTGCTGAAGCAGGGCATTCTGGCAGCCAAGTGGCTTGACCTTTATTAGTGAGCCTGGTTACCCCCTCTCGGAACCACAGACTTAGAAATCGCCAGCTCATATACAGTGCATAAAATATATTTATATATATACCCTTATACACCATTTTAATAAAAAATATCACAAAATTCTTCTAAGTCTCTCTGGAAGAGTGAAAGACGCGCACGTTCATTTTCAGAGCTCCTAGACCTTCCTATAAGAAGTTAGCTAAAAAGTAGCTTCGAAAAACGCTTAGGTTAAGTTTCAGAGTTGCTTCTAATGTACCAAAGCTGGACTTAGACATAATTTCACTCTCACAACATTATGGCTGGTTGGAGAGGGTCCGAACCACAAGTACCGGGTCCATGGTTCTAGCCGTATACTGGGGGGACGGGGACGACTCCCATTAACCCCTGACTATACCGGGGATACGCTTATCACAATGCCTTTCTGGTCTGTGCTGAAGCAGGGCATTCTGGCAGCCAAGTGGCTTGACCTTTATTAGTGAGCCTGGTTACCCCCTCTCGGAACCACAGACTTAGAAATCGCCAGCTCATATACAGTGCATAAAATATATTTATATATATATACCCTTATACACCATTTTAATAAAAAATATCACAAAATTCTTCTAAGTCTCTAAGGAAGAGTGAAAGACGCGCACGTTCATTTTCAGAGCTCCGAGACCTTCCTATAAGAAGTTAGCTAAAAAGTAGCTTCGAAAAACGCTAAGGTTAAGTTTCAGAGTTGCTTCTAATGTACCAAAGCTGGACTTAGACATAATTTCACTCTCACAACATTATGGCTGGTTGGAGACAGTCCGAACCACAAGTACCGGGTCCATGGTTCTGGCCGTATACTGGGGGGACGGGGACGACTCCCATTAACCCTTGACTATACCGGGGATACGCTTATCACAATGCCTTTCTGGTCTGTGCTGAAGCAGGGCATTCTGGCAGCCAAGTGGCTTGACCTTTATTAGTGAGCCTGGTTACCCCCTCTCGGAACCACAGACTTAGAAATCGCCTGCTCATATACAGTGCATAAAATATATTTATATATATACCCTTATACACCATTTTAATAAAAAAATATCACAAAATTCTTCTAAGTCTCTCGGGAAGAGTGAAAGACGCGCACGTTCATTTTCAGAGCTCCTAGACCTTCCTATAAGAAGTAAGCCAAAAAGTAGCTTCGAAAAACGCTTAGGTTAAGTTTCAGAGTTGCTTCTAATGTACCAAAGCTGGACTTAGACATAATTTCACTCTCACAACATTATGGCTGGTTGGAGAGGGTCCGAACCACAAGTACCGGGTCCATGGTTCTGGCCGTATACTGGGGGGACGGGGACGACTCCCATTAACCCCTGACTATACCGGGGATACGCTTATCACAATGCCTTTCTGGTCTGTGCTGAAGCAGGGCATTCTGGCAGCCAAGTGGCTTGACCTTTATTAGTGAGCCTGGTCACCCCCTCTCGGAACCACAGACTTAGAAATCGCCAGCTCATATACAGTGCATAAAATATATTTATATATATACCCTTATACACCATTTTAATAAAAAATATCACAAAATTCTTCTAAGTCCCTCGGAAAGAGTGAAAGACGCGCACGTTCATTTTCAGAGCTGCTAGACCTTCCTATAAGAAGTTAGCCAAAAAGTAGCTCCGAAAAACGCTTAGGTTAAGTTTCAGAGTTGCTTCTAATGTACCAAAGCTGGACTTAGATATAATTTCACTCTCACAACATTATGGCTGGTTGGAGACAGTCCGAACCACAAGTACCGGGTCCATGGTTCTGGCCGTATACTGGGGGGACGGGGACGACTCCCATTAACCCCTGACTATACCGGGGATACGCTTATCACAATGCCTTTCTGGTCTGTGCTGAAGCAGGGCATTCTGGCAGCCAAGTGGCTTGTCCTTTATTAGTGAGCCTGGTTACCCCCTCTCGGAACCACAGACTTAGAAATCGCCAGCTCATATACAGTGCATAAAATATATTTATATATATACCCTTATACACCATTTTAATAAAAAATATCACAAAATTCTTCTAAGTCTCTCTGGAAGAGTGAAAGACGCGCACGTTCATTTTCAGAGCTCCTAGACCTTCCTATAAGAAGTTAGCTAAAAAGTAGCTTCGAAAAACGCTTAGGTTAAGTTTCAGAGTTGCTTCTAATGTACCAAAGCTGGACTTAGACATAATTTCACTCTCACAACATTATGGCTGGTTGGAGAGGGTCCGAACCTCAAGTACCGGGTCCATGGTTCTAGCCGTATACTGGGGGGACGGGGACGACTCCCATTAACCCCTGACTATACCGGGGATACGCTTATCACAATGCCTTTCTGGTCTGTGCTGAAGCAGGGCATTCTGGCAGCCAAGTGGCTTGACCTTTATTAGTGAGCCTGGTTACCCCCTCTCGGAACCACAGACTTAGAAATCGCCAGCTCATATACAGTGCATAAAATATATTTATATATATATACCCTTATACACCATTTTAATAAAAAATATCACAAAATTCTTCTAAGTCTCTAAGGAAGAGTGAAAGACGCGCACGTTCATTTTCAGAGCTCCGAGACCTTCCTATAAGAAGTTAGCTAAAAAGTAGCTTCGAAAAACGCTTAGGTTAAGTTTCAGAGTTGCTTCTAATGTACCAAAGCTGGACTTAGACATAATTTCACTCTCACAACATTATGGCTGGTTGGAGACAGTCCGAACCACAAGTACCGGGTCCATGGTTCTGGCCGTATACTGGGGGGACGTGGACGACTCCCATTAACCCCTGACTATACCGGGGATACGCTTATCACAATGCCTTTCTGGTCTGTGCTGAAGCAGGGCATTCTGGCAGCCAAGTGGCTTGACCTTTATTAGTGAGCCTGGTTACCCCCTCTCGGAACCACAGACTTAGAAATCGCCAGCTCATATACAGTGCATAAAATATATTTATATATATACCCTTATACACCATTTTAATAAAAAATATCACAAAATTCTTCTAAGTCTCTCTGGAAGAGTGAAAGACGCGCACGTTCATTTTCAGAGCTCCTAGACCTTCCTATAAGAAGTTAGCTAAAAAGTAGCTTCGAAAAACGCTTAGGTTAAGTTTCAGAGTTGCTTCTAATGTACCAAAGCTGGACTTAGACATAATTTCACTCTCACAACATTATGGCTGGTTGGAGAGGGTCCGAACCACAAGTACCGGGTCCATGGTTCTAGCCGTATACTGGGGGGACGGGGACGACTCCCATTAACCCCTGACTATACCGGGGATACGCTTATCACAATGCCTTTCTGGTCTGTGCTGAAGCAGGGCATTCTGGCAGCCAAGTGGCTTGACCTTTATTAGTGAGCCTGGTTACCCCCTCTCGGAACCACAGACTTAGAAATCGCCAGCTCATATACAGTGCATAAAATATATTTATATATATATACCCTTATACACCATTTTAATAAAAAATATCACAAAATTCTTCTAAGTCTCTCTGGAAGAGTGAAAGACGCGCAAGTTCATTTTCAGAGCTCCGAGACCTTCCTATACTGTAAGAAGTTAGCTAAAAAGTAGCTTCGAAAAACGCTTAGGTTAAGTTTCAGAGTTGCTTCTAATGTACCAAAGCTGGACTTAGACATAATTTCACTCTCACAACATTATGGCTGGTTGGAGACAGTCCGAACCACAAGTACCGGGTCCATGGTTCTGGCCGTATACTGGGGGGACGGGGACGACTCCCATTAACCCCTGACTATACCGGGGATACGCTTATCACAATGCCTTTCTGGTCTGTGCTGAAGCAGGGCATTCTGGCAGCCAAGTGGCTTGACCTTTATTAGTGAGCCTGGTTACCCCCTCTCGGAACCACAGACTTAGAAATCGCCAGCTCATATACAGTGCATAAAATATATTTATATATATACCCTTATACACCATTTTAATAAAAAAATATCACAAAATTCTTCTAAGTCTCTCGGGAAGAGTGAAAGACGCGCACGTACATTTTCAGAGCTCCTAGACCTTCCTATAAGAAGTTAGCCAAAAAGTAGCTTCGAAAAACGCTTAGGTTAAGTTTCAGAGTTGCTTCTAATGTACCAAAGCTGGACTTAGACATAATTTCACTCTCACAACATTATGGCTGGTTGGAGAGGGTCCGAACCACAAGTACCGGGTCCATGGTTCTGGCCGTATACTGGGGGGACGGGGACGACTCCCATTAACTCCTGACTATACCGGGGATACGCTTATCACAATGCCTTTCTGGTCTGTGCTGAAGCAGGGCATTCTGGCAGCCAAGTGGCTTGACCTTTATTAGTGAGCCTGGTTACCCCCTCTCGGAACCACAGACTTAGAAATCGCCAGCTCATATACAGTGCATAAAATATATTTATATATATACCCTTATACACCATTTTAATAAAAAATATCACAAAATTCTTCTAAGTCTCTCGGGAAGAGTGAAAGACGCGCACGTTCATTTTCAGAGCTCCTAGACCTTCCTATAAGAAGTTAGCCAAAAAGTAGCTTCGAAAAACGCTTAGGTTAAGTTTCAGAGTTGCTTCTAATGTACCAAAGCTGGACTTAGACATAATTTCACTCTCACAACATTATGGCTGGTTGGAGAGGGTCCGAACCACAAGTACCGGGTCCATGGTTCTAGCCGTATACTGGGGGGACGGGGACGACTCCCATTAACCCCTGACTATACCGGGGATACGCTTATCACAATGCCTTTCTGGTCTGTGCTGAAGCAGGGCATTCTGGCAGGCAAGTGGCTTGACCTTTATTAGTGAGCCTGGTTACCCCCTCTCGGAACCACAGACTTAGAAATCGCCAGCTCATATACAGTGCATAAAATATATTTATATATATACCCTTATACACCATTTTAATAAAAAATATCACAAAATTCTTCTAAGTCTCTCTGGAAGAGTGAAAGACGCGCACGTTCATTTTCAGAGCTCCTAGACCTTCCTATAAGAAGTTAGCCAAAAAGTAGCTTCGAAAAACGCTTAGGTTAAGTTTCAGAGTTGCTTCTAATGTACCAAAGCTGGACTTAGACATAATTTCACTCTCACAACATTATGGCTGGTTGGAGAGGGTCCGAACCACAAGTACCGGGTCCATGGTTCTGGCCGTATACTGGGGGGACGGGGACGACTCCCATTAACCCCTGACTATACCGGGGATACGCTTATCACAATGCCTTTCTGGTCTGTGCTGAAGCAGGGCATTCTGGCAGCCAAGTGGCTTGACCTTTATTAGTGAGCCTGGTTACCCCCTCTCGGAACCACAGACTTAGAAATCGCCAGCTCATATACAGTGCATAAAATATATTTATATATATACCCTTATACACCATTTTAATAAAAAAATATCACAAAATTCTTCTAAGTCTCTCGGGAAGAGTGAAAGACGCGCACGTTCATTTTCAGAGCTCCTAGACCTTCCTATAAGAAGTTAGCCAAAAAGTAGCTTCGAAAAACGCTTAGGTTAAGTTTCAGAGTTGCTTCTAATGTACCAAAGCTGGACTTAGACATAATTTCACTCTCACAACATTATGGCTGGTTGGAGAGGGTCCGAACCACAAGTACCGGGTCCATGGTTCTGGCCGTATACTGGGGGGACGGGGACGACTCCCATTAAACCCTGACTATACCGGGGATACGCTTATCACAATGCCTTTCTGGTCTGTGCTGAAGCAGGGCATTCTGGCAGCCAAGTGGCTTGACCTTTATTAGTGAGCCTGGTTACCCCCTCTCGGAACCACAGACTTAGAAATCGCCAGCTCATATACAGTGCATAAAATATATTTATATATATACCCTTATACACCATTTTAATAAAAAATATCACAAAATTCTTCTAAGTTCCTCGGGAAGAGTGAAAGACGCGCACGTTCATTTTCAGAGCTCCTAGACCTTCCAATAGAAGTTAGCTAAAAAGTAGCTTCGAAAAACGCTTAGGTTAAGTTTCAGAGTTGCTTCTAATGTACCAAAGCTGGACTTAGACATAATTTCACTCTCACAACATTATGGCTGGTTGGAGAGGGTCCGAACCACAAGTACCGGGTCCATGGTTCTGGCCGTATACTGGGGGGACGGGGACGACTCCCATTAACCCCTGACTATACCGGGGATACGCTTATCACAATGCCTTTCTGGTCTGTGCTGAAGCAGGGCATTCTGGCAGGCAAGTGGCTTGACCTTTATTAGTGAGCCTGGTTACCCCCTCTCGGAACCACAGACTTAGAAATCGCCAGCTCATATACAGTGCATAAAATATATTTATATATATACCCTTATACACCATTTTAATAAAAAATATCACAAAATTCTTCTAAGTTCCTCGGGAAGAGTGAAAGACGCGCACGTTCATTTTCAGAGCTCCTAGACCTTCCTATAAGAAGTTAGCTAAAAAGTAGCTTCGAAAAACGCTTAGGTTAAGTTTCAGAGTTGCTTCTAATGTACCAAAGCTGGACTTAGACATAATTTCACTCTCACAACATTATGGCTGGTTGGAGAGGGTCCGAACCACAAGTACCGGGTCCATGGTTCTGGCCGTATACTGGGGGGACGGGGACGACTCCCATTAACCCCTGACTATACCGGGGATACGCTTATCACAATGCCTTTCTGGTCTGTGCTGAAGCAGGGCATTCTGGCAGCCAAGTGGCTTGACCTTTATTAGTGAGCCTGGTTACCCCCTCTCGGAACCACAGACTTAGAAATCGCCAGCTCATATACAGTGCATAAAATATATTTATATATATACCCTTATACACCATTTTAATAAAAAATATCACAAAATTCTTCTAAGTTCCTCGGGAAGAGTGAAAGACGCGCACGTTCATTTTCAGAGCTCCTAGACCTTCCTATAAGAAGTTAGCTAAAAAGTAGCTTCGAAAAACGCTTAGGTTAAGTTTCAGAGTTGCTTCTAATGTACCAAAGCTGGAC
Organism: Ascaphus truei; assembly: GCF_040206685.1. Taxonomy (NCBI): domain Eukaryota; kingdom Metazoa; phylum Chordata; class Amphibia; order Anura; family Ascaphidae; genus Ascaphus; species Ascaphus truei. The sequence continues at coordinate 316,567 of NW_027455302.1, forward strand.
TTAGACATAATTTCACTCTCACAACATTATGGCTGGTTGGAGAGGGTCCTAACCACAAGTACCGGGTCCATGGTTCTGGCCGTATACTGGGGGGACGGGGACGACTCCCATTAACCCCTGACTATACCGGGGATACGCTTATCACAATGCCTTTCTGGTCTGTGCTGAAGCAGGGCATTCTGGCAGCCAAGTGGCTTGACCTTTATTAGTGAGCCTGGTTACCCCCTCTCGGAACCACAGACTTAGAAATCGCCAGCTCATATACAGTGCATAAAATATATTTATATATATACCCTTATACACCATTTTAATAAAAAAATATCACAAAATTCTTCTAAGTCTCTCGGGAAGAGTGAAAGACGCGCACGTTCATTTTCAGAGCTCCTAGACCTTCCTATAAGAAGTTAGCCAAAAAGTAGCTTCGAAAAACGCTTAGGTTAAGTTTCAGAGTTGCTTCTAATGTACCAAAGCTGGACTTAGACATAATTTCACTCTCACAACATTATGGCTGGTTGGAGAGGGTCCGAACCACAAGTACCGGGTCCATGGTTCTGGCCGTATACTGGGGGGACGGGGACGACTCCCATTAAACCCTGACTATACCGGGGATACGCTTATCACAATGCCTTTCTGGTCTGTGCTGAAGCAGGGCATTCTGGCAGCCAAGTGGCTTGACCTTTATTAGTGAGCCTGGTTACCCCCTCTCGGAACCACAGACTTAGAAATCGCCAGCTCATATACAGTGCATAAAATATATTTATATATATACCCTTATACACCATTTTAATAAAAAATATCACAAAATTCTTCTAAGTTCCTCGGGAAGAGTGAAAGACGCGCACGTTCATTTTCAGAGCTCCTAGACCTTCCTATAAGAAGTTAGCTAAAAAGTAGCTTCGAAAAACGCTTAGGTTAAGTTTCAGAGTTGCTTCTAATGTACCAAAGCTGGACTTAGACATAATTTCACTCTCACAACATTATGGCTGGTTGGAGAGGGTCCGAACCACAAGTACCGGGTCCATGGTTCTGGCCGTATACTGGGGGGACGGGGACGACTCCCATTAACCCCTGACTATACCGGGGATACGCTTATCACAATGCCTTTCTGGTCTGTGCTGAAGCAGGGCATTCTGGCAGGCAAGTGGCTTGACCTTTATTAGTGAGCCTGGTTACCCCCTCTCGGAACCACAGACTTAGAAATCGCCAGCTCATATACAGTGCATAAAATATATTTATATATATACCCTTATACACCATTTTAATAAAAAATATCACAAAATTCTTCTAAGTCCCTCGGGAAGAGTGAAAGACGCGCACGTACATTTTCAGAGCTCCTAGACCTTCCTATAAGAAGTTAGCCAAAAAGTAGCTACGAAAAACGCTTAGGTTAAGTTTCAGAGTTGCTTCTAATGTACCAAAGCTGGACTTAGACATAATGTCACTCTCACAACATTATGGCTGGTTGGAGACAGTCCGAACCACAAGTACCGGGTCCATGGTTCTGGCCGTATACTGGGGGGACGGGGACGACTCCCATTAACCCCTGACTATACCGGGGATACGCTTATCACAATGCCTTTCTGGTCTGTGCTGAAGCAGGGCATTCTGGCAGGCAAGTGGCTTGACCTTTATTAGTGAGCCTGGTTACCCCCTCTCGGAACCACAGACTTAGAAATCGCCAGCTCATATACAGTGCATAAAATATATTTATATATATACCCTTATACACAATTTTAATAAAAAATATCACAAAATTCTTCTAAGTTCCTCGGGAAGAGTGAAAGACGCGCACGTTCATTTTCAGAGCTCCTAGACCTTCCTATAAGAAGTTAGCTAAAAAGTAGCTTCGAAAAACGCTTAGGTTAAGTTTCAGAGTTGCTTCTAATGTACCAAAGCTGGACTTAGACATAATTTCACTCTCACAACATTATGGCTGGTTGGAGAGGGTCCGAACCACAAGTACCGGGTCCATGGTTCTGGCCGTATACTGGGGGGACGGGGACGACTCCCATTAACCCCTGACTATACCGGGGATACGCTTATCACAATGCCTTTCTGGTCTGTGCTGAAGCAGGGCATTCTGGCAGCCAAGTGGCTTGACCTTTATTAGTGAGCCTGGTTACCCCCTCTCGGAACCACAGACTTAGAAATCGCCAGCTCATATACAGTGCATAAAATATATTTATATATATACCCTTATACACCATTTTAATAAAAAATATCACAAAATTCTTCTAAGTTCCTCGGGAAGAGTGAAAGACGCGCACGTTCATTTTCAGAGCTCCTAGACCTTCCTATAAGAAGTTAGCTAAAAAGTAGCTTCGAAAAACGCTTAGGTTAAGTTTCAGAGTTGCTTCTAATGTACCAAAGCTGGACTTAGACATAATTTCACTCTCACAACATTATGGCTGGTTGGAGAGGGTCCGAACCACAAGTACCGGGTCCATGGTTCTGGCCGTATACTGGGGGGACGGGGACGACTCCCATTAACCCCTGACTATACCGGGGATACGCTTATCACAATGCCTTTCTGGTCTGTGCTGAAGCAGGGCATTCTGGCAGGCAAGTGGCTTGACCTTTATTAGTGAGCCTGGTTACCCCCTCTCGGAACCACAGACTTAGAAATCGCCAGCTCATATACAGTGCATAAAATATATTTATATATATACCCTTATACACCATTTTAATAAAAAATATCACAAAATTCTTCTAAGTCCCTCGGGAAGAGTGAAAGACGCGCACGTACATTTTCAGAGCTCCTAGACCTTCCTATAAGAAGTTAGCCAAAAAGTAGCTACGAAAAACGCTTAGGTTAAGTTTCAGAGTTGCTTCTAATGTACCAAAGCTGGACTTAGACATAATGTCACTCTCACAACATTATGGCTGGTTGGAGACAGTCCGAACCACAAGTACCGGGTCCATGGTTCTGGCCGTATACTGGGGGGACGGGGACGACTCCCATTAACCCCTGACTATACCGGGGATACGCTTATCACAATGCCTTTCTGGTCTGTGCTGAAGCAGGGCATTCTGGCAGGCAAGTGGCTTGACCTTTATTAGTGAGCCTGGTTACCCCCTCTCGGAACCACAGACTTAGAAATCGCCAGCTCATATACAGTGCATAAAATATATTTATATATATACCCTTATACACAATTTTAATAAAAAATATCACAAAATTCTTCTAAGTTCCTCGGGAAGAGTGAAAGACGCGCACGTTCATTTTCAGAGCTCCTAGACCTTCCTATAAGAAGTTAGCTAAAAAGTAGCTTCGAAAAACGCTTAGGTTAAGTTTCAGAGTTGCTTCTAATGTACCAAAGCTGGACTTAGACATAATTTCACTCTCACAACATTATGGCTGGTTGGAGAGGGTCCGAACCACAAGTACCGGGTCCATGGTTCTGGCCGTATACTGGGGGGACGGGGACGACTCCCATTAACCCCTGACTATACCGGGGATACGCTTATCACAATGCCTTTCTGGTCTGTGCTGAAGCAGGGCATTCTGGCAGCCAAGTGGCTTGACCTTTATTAGTGAGCCTGGTTACCCCCTCTCGGAACCACAGACTTAGAAATCGCCAGCTCATATACAGTGCATAAAATATATTTATATATATACCCTTATACACCATTTTAATAAAAAATATCACAAAATTCTTCTAAGTTCCTCGGGAAGAGTGAAAGACGCGCACGTTCATTTTCAGAGCTCCTAGACCTTCCTATAAGAAGTTAGCTAAAAAGTAGCTTCGAAAAACGCTTAGGTTAAGTTTCAGAGTTGCTTCTAATGTACCAAAGCTGGACTTAGACATAATTTCACTCTCACAACATTATGGCTGGTTGGAGAGGGTCCGAACCACAAGTACCGGGTCCATGGTTCTGGCCGTATACTGGGGGGACGGGGACGACTCCCATTAACCCCTGACTATACCGGGGATACGCTTATCACAATGCCTTTCTGGTCTGTGCTGAAGCAGGGCATTCTGGCAGCCAAGTGGCTTGACCTTTATTAGTGAGCCTGGTTACCCCCTCTCGGAACCACAGACTTAGAAATCGCCAGCTCATATACAGTGCATAAAATATATTTATATATATACCCTTATACACCATTTTAATAAAAAAATATCACAAAATTCTTCTAAGTCTCTCGGGAAGAGTGAAAGACGCGCACGTTCATTTTCAGAGCTCCTAGACCTTCCTATAAGAAGTTAGCCAAAAAGTAGCTTCGAAAAACGCTTAGGTTAAGTTTCAGAGTTGCTTCTAATGTACCAAAGCTGGACTTAGACATAATTTCACTCTCACAACATTATGGCTGGTTGGAGAGGGTCCGAACCACAAGTACCGGGTCCATGGTTCTGGCCGTATACTGGGGGGACGGGGACGACTCCCATTAAACCCTGACTATACCGGGGATACGCTTATCACAATGCCTTTCTGGTCTGTGCTGAAGCAGGGCATTCTGGCAGCCAAGTGGCTTGACCTTTATTAGTGAGCCTGGTTACCCCCTCTCGGAACCACAGACTTAGAAATCGCCAGCTCATATACAGTGCATAAAATATATTTATATATATACCCTTATACACCATTTTAATAAAAAATATCACAAAATTCTTCTAAGTTCCTCGGGAAGAGTGAAAGACGCGCACGTTCATTTTCAGAGCTCCTAGACCTTCCTATAAGAAGTTAGCTAAAAAGTAGCTTCGAAAAACGCTTAGGTTAAGTTTCAGAGTTGCTTCTAATGTACCAAAGCTGGACTTAGACATAATTTCACTCTCACAACATTATGGCTGGTTGGAGAGGGTCCGAACCACAAGTACCGGGTCCATGGTTCTGGCCGTATACTGGGGGGACGGGGACGACTCCCATTAACCCCTGACTATACCGGGGATACGCTTATCACAATGCCTTTCTGGTCTGTGCTGAAGCAGGGCATTCTGGCAGGCAAGTGGCTTGACCTTTATTAGTGAGCCTGGTTACCCCCTCTCGGAACCACAGACTTAGAAATCGCCAGCTCATATACAGTGCATAAAATATATTTATATATATACCCTTATACACCATTTTAATAAAAAATATCACAAAATTCTTCTAAGTTCCTCGGGAAGAGTGAAAGACGCGCACGTTCATTTTCAGAGCTCCTAGACCTTCCTATAAGAAGTTAGCTAAAAAGTAGCTTCGAAAAACGCTTAGGTTAAGTTTCAGAGTTGCTTCTAATGTACCAAAGCTGGACTTAGACATAATTTCACTCTCACAACATTATGGCTGGTTGGAGAGGGTCCGAACCACAAGTACCGGGTCCATGGTTCTGGCCGTATACTGGGGGGACGGGGACGACTCCCATTAACCCCTGACTATACCGGGGATACGCTTATCACAATGCCTTTCTGGTCTGTGCTGAAGCAGGGCATTCTGGCAGCCAAGTGGCTTGACCTTTATTAGTGAGCCTGGTTACCCCCTCTCGGAACCACAGACTTAGAAATCGCCAGCTCATATACAGTGCATAAAATATATTTATATATATACCCTTATACACCATTTTAATAAAAAATATCACAAAATTCTTCTAAGTTCCTCGGGAAGAGTGAAAGACGCGCACGTTCATTTTCAGAGCTCCTAGACCTTCCTATAAGAAGTTAGCTAAAAAGTAGCTTCGAAAAACGCTTAGGTTAAGTTTCAGAGTTGCTTCTAATGTACCAAAGCTGGACTTAGACATAATTTCACTCTCACAACATTATGGCTGGTTGGAGAGGGTCCGAACCACAAGTACCGGGTCCATGGTTCTGGCCGTATACTGGGGGGACGGGGACGACTCCCATTAACCCCTGACTATACCGGGGATACGCTTATCACAATGCCTTTCTGGTCTGTGCTGAAGCAGGGCATTCTGGCAGCCAAGTGGCTTGACCTTTATTAGTGAGCCTGGTTACCCCCTCTCGGAACCACAGACTTAGAAATCGCCAGCTCATATACAGTGCATAAAATATATTTATATATATACCCTTATACACCATTTTAATAAAAAAATATCACAAAATTCTTCTAAGTCTCTCGGGAAGAGTGAAAGACGCGCACGTTCATTTTCAGAGCTCCTAGACCTTCCTATAAGAAGTTAGCCAAAAAGTAGCTTCGAAAAACGCTTAGGTTAAGTTTCAGAGTTGCTTCTAATGTACCAAAGCTGGACTTAGACATAATTTCACTCTCACAACATTATGGCTGGTTGGAGAGGGTCCGAACCACAAGTACCGGGTCCATGGTTCTGGCCGTATACTGGGGGGACGGGGACGACTCCCATTAAACCCTGACTATACCGGGGATACGCTTATCACAATGCCTTTCTGGTCTGTGCTGAAGCAGGGCATTCTGGCAGCCAAGTGGCTTGACCTTTATTAGTGAGCCTGGTTACCCCCTCTCGGAACCACAGACTTAGAAATCGCCAGCTCATATACAGTGCATAAAATATATTTATATATATACCCTTATACACCATTTTAATAAAAAATATCACAAAATTCTTCTAAGTTCCTCGGGAAGAGTGAAAGACGCGCACGTTCATTTTCAGAGCTCCTAGACCTTCCTATAAGAAGTTAGCTAAAAAGTAGCTTCGAAAAACGCTTAGGTTAAGTTTCAGAGTTGCTTCTAATGTACCAAAGCTGGACTTAGACATAATTTCACTCTCACAACATTATGGCTGGTTGGAGAGGGTCCGAACCACAAGTACCGGGTCCATGGTTCTGGCCGTATACTGGGGGGACGGGGACGACTCCCATTAACCCCTGACTATACCGGGGATACGCTTATCACAATGCCTTTCTGGTCTGTGCTGAAGCAGGGCATTCTGGCAGGCAAGTGGCTTGACCTTTATTAGTGAGCCTGGTTACCCCCTCTCGGAACCACAGACTTAGAAATCGCCAGCTCATATACAGTGCATAAAATATATTTATATATATACCCTTATACACCATTTTAATAAAAAATATCACAAAATTCTTCTAAGTCCCTCGGGAAGAGTGAAAGACGCGCACGTACATTTTCAGAGCTCCTAGACCTTCCTATAAGAAGTTAGCCAAAAAGTAGCTACGAAAAACGCTTAGGTTAAGTTTCAGAGTTGCTTCTAATGTACCAAAGCTGGACTTAGACATAATGTCACTCTCACAACATTATGGCTGGTTGGAGACAGTCCGAACCACAAGTACCGGGTCCATGGTTCTGGCCGTATACTGGGGGGACGGGGACGACTCCCATTAACCCCTGACTATACCGGGGATACGCTTATCACAATGCCTTTCTGGTCTGTGCTGAAGCAGGGCATTCTGGCAGGCAAGTGGCTTGACCTTTATTAGTGAGCCTGGTTACCCCCTCTCGGAACCACAGACTTAGAAATCGCCAGCTCATATACAGTGCATAAAATATATTTATATATATACCCTTATACACCATTTTAATAAAAAATATCACAAAATTCTTCTAAGTTCCTCGGGAAGAGTGAAAGACGCGCACGTTCATTTTCAGAGCTCCTAGACCTTCCTATAAGAAGTTAGCTAAAAAGTAGCTTCGAAAAACGCTTAGGTTAAGTTTCAGAGTTGCTTCTAATGTACCAAAGCTGGACTTAGACATAATTTCACTCTCACAACATTATGGCTGGTTGGAGAGGGTCCGAACCACAAGTACCGGGTCCATGGTTCTGGCCGTATACTGGGGGGACGGGGACGACTCCCATTAACCCCTGACTATACCGGGGATACGCTTATCACAATGCCTTTCTGGTCTGTGCTGAAGCAGGGCATTCTGGCAGGCAAGTGGCTTGACCTTTATTAGTGAGCCTGGTTACCCCCTCTCGGAACCACAGACTTAGAAATCGCCAGCTCATATACAGTGCATAAAATATATTTATATATATACCCTTATACACCATTTTAATAAAAAATATCACAAAATTCTTCTAAGTCCCTCGGGAAGAGTGAAAGACGCGCACGTACATTTTCAGAGCTCCTAGACCTTCCTATAAGAAGTTAGCCAAAAAGTAGCTACGAAAAACGCTTAGGTTAAGTTTCAGAGTTGCTTCTAATGTACCAAAGCTGGACTTAGACATAATGTCACTCTCACAACATTATGGCTGGTTGGAGACAGTCCGAACCACAAGTACCGGGTCCATGGTTCTGGCCGTATACTGGGGGGACGGGGACGACTCCCATTAACCCCTGACTATACCGGGGATACGCTTATCACAATGCCTTTCTGGTCTGTGCTGAAGCAGGGCATTCTGGCAGGCAAGTGGCTTGACCTTTATTAGTGAGCCTGGTTACCCCCTCTCGGAACCACAGACTTAGAAATCGCCAGCTCATATACAGTGCATAAAATATATTTATATATATACCCTTATACACAATTTTAATAAAAAATATCACAAAATTCTTCTAAGTTCCTCGGGAAGAGTGAAAGACGCGCACGTTCATTTTCAGAGCTCCTAGACCTTCCTATAAGAAGTTAGCTAAAAAGTAGCTTCGAAAAACGCTTAGGTTAAGTTTCAGAGTTGCTTCTAATGTACCAAAGCTGGACTTAGACATAATTTCACTCTCACAACATTATGGCTGGTTGGAGAGGGTCCGAACCACAAGTACCGGGTCCATGGTTCTGGCCGTATACTGGGGGGACGGGGACGACTCCCATTAACCCCTGACTATACCGGGGATACGCTTATCACAATGCCTTTCTGGTCTGTGCTGAAGCAGGGCATTCTGGCAGCCAAGTGGCTTGACCTTTATTAGTGAGCCTGGTCACCCCCTCTCGGAACCACAGACTTAGAAATCGCCAGCTCATATACAGTGCATAAAATATATTTATATATATACCCTTATACACCATTTTAATAAAAAATATCACAAAATTCTTCTAAGTCCCTCGGAAAGAGTGAAAGACGCGCACGTTCATTTTCAGAGCTGCTAGACCTTCCTATAAGAAGTTAGCCAAAAAGTAGCTCGGAAAACGCTTAGGTTAAGTTTCAGAGTTGCTTCTAATGTACCAAAGCTGGACTTAGATATAATTTCACTCTCACAACATTATGGCTGGTTGGAGACAGTCCGAACCACAAGTACCGGGTCCATGGTTCTGGCCGTATACTGGGGGGACGGGGACGACTCCCATTAACCCCTGACTATACCGGGGATACGCTTATCACAATGCCTTTCTGGTCTGTGCTGAAGCAGGGCATTCTGGCAGCCAAGTGGCTTGACCTTTATTAGTGAGCCTGGTTACCCCCTCTCGGAACCACAGACTTAGAAATCGCCAGCTCATATACAGTGCATAAAATATATTTATATATATACCCTTATACACCATTTTAATAAAAAATATCACAAAATTCTTCTAAGTCTCTCTGGAAGAGTGAAAGACGCGCACGTTCATTTTCAGAGCTCCTAGACCTTCCTATAAGAAGTTAGCTAAAAAGTAGCTTCGAAAAACGCTTAGGTTAAGTTTCAGAGTTGCTTCTAATGTACCAAAGCTGGACTTAGACATAATTTCACTCTCACAACATTATGGCTGGTTGGAGAGGGTCCGAACCACAAGTACCGGGTCCATGGTTCTAGCCGTATACTGGGGGGACGGGGACGACTGCCATTAACCCCTGACTATACCGGGGATACGCTTATCACAATGCCTTTCTGGTCTGTGCTGAAGCAGGGCATTCTGGCAGCCAAGTGGCTTGACCTTTATTAGTGAGCCTGGTTACCCCCTCTCGGAACCACAGACTTAGAAATCGCCAGCTCATATACAGTGCATAAAATATATTTATATATATATACCCTTATACACCATTTTAATAAAAAATATCACAAAATTCTTCTAAGTCTCTAAGGAAGAGTGAAAGACGCGCACGTTCATTTTCAGAGCTCCGAGACCTTCCTATAAGAAGTTAGCTAAAAAGTAGCTTCGAAAAACGCTTAGGTTAAGTTTCAGAGTTGCTTCTAATGTACCAAAGCTGGACTTAGACATAATTTCACTCTCACAACATTATGGCTGGTTGGAGACAGTCCGAACCACAAGTACCGGGTCCATGGTTCTGGCCGTATACTGGGGGGACGGGGACGACTCCCATTAACCCCTGACTATACCGGGGATACGCTTATCACAATGCCTTTCTGGTCTGTGCTGAAGCAGGGCATTCTGGCAGCCAAGTGGCTTGACCTTTATTAGTGAGCCTGGTTACCCCCTCTCGGAACCACAGACTTAGAAATCGCCAGCTCATATACAGTGCATAAAATATATTTATATATATACCCTTATACACCATTTTAATAAAAAAATATCACAAAATTCTTCTAAGTCTCTCGGGAAGAGTGAAAGACGCGCACGTTCATTTTCAGATCTCCTAGACCTTCCTATAAGAAGTAAGCCAAAAAGTAGCTTCGAAAAACGCTTAGGTTAAGTTTCAGAGTTGCTTCTAATGTACCAAAGCTGGACTTAGACATAATTTCACTCTCACAACATTATGGCTGGTTGGAGAGGGTCCGAACCACAAGTACCGGGTCCATGGTTCTGGCCGTATACTGGGGGGACGGGGACGACTCCCATTAACCCCTGACTATACCGGGGATACGCTTATCACAATGCCTTTCTGGTCTGTGCTGAAGCAGGGCATTCTGGCAGCCAAGTGGCTTGACCTTTATTAGTGAGCCTGGTTACCCCCTCTCGGAACCACAGACTTAGAAATCGCCAGCTCATATACAGTGCATAAAATATATTTATATATATACCCTTATACACCATTTTAATAAAAAAATATCACAAAATTCTTCTAAGTCTCTCGGGAAGAGTGAAAGACGCGCACGTTCATTTTCAGAGCTCCTAGACCTTCCTATAAGAAGTAAGCCAAAAAGTAGCTTCGAAAAACGCTTAGGTTAAGTTTCAGAGTTGCTTCTAATGTACCAAAGCTGGACTTAGACATAATTTCACTCTCACAACATTATGGCTGGTTGGAGAGGGTCCGAACCACAAGTACCGGGTCCATGGTTCTGGCCGTATACTGGGGGGACGGGGACGACTCCCATTAACCCCTGACTATACCGGGGATACGCTTATCACAATGCCTTTCTGGTCTGTGCTGAAGCAGGGCATTCTGGCAGCCAAGTGGCTTGACCTTTATTAGTGAGCCTGGTCACCCCCTCTCGGAACCACAGACTTAGAAATCGCCAGCTCATATACAGTGCATAAAATATATTTATATATATACCCTTATACACCATTTTAATAAAAAATATCACAAAATTCTTCTAAGTCCCTCGGAAAGAGTGAAAGACGCGCACGTTCATTTTCAGAGCTGCTAGACCTTCCTATAAGAAGTTAGCCAAAAAGTAGCTCCGAAAAACGCTTAGGTTAAGTTTCAGAGTTGCTTCTAATGTACCAAAGCTGGACTTAGATATAATTTCACTCTCACAACATTATGGCTGGTTGGAGACAGTCCGAACCACAAGTACCGGGTCCATGGTTCTGGCCGTATACTGGGGGGACGGGGACGACTCCCATTAACCCCTGACTATACCGGGGATACGCTTATCACAATGCCTTTCTGGTCTGTGCTGAAGCAGGGCATTCTGGCAGCCAAGTGGCTTGACCTTTATTAGTGAGCCTGGTTACCCCCTCTCGGAACCACAGACTTAGAAATCGCCAGCTCATATACAGTGCATAAAATATATTTATATATATACCCTTATACACCATTTTAATAAAAAATATCACAAAATTCTTCTAAGTCTCTCGGGAAGAGTGAAAGACGCGCACGTTCATTTTCAGAGCTCCGAGACCTTCCTATAAGAAGTTAGCTAAAAAGTAGCTTCGAAAAACGCTTAGGTTAAGTTTCAGAGTTGCTTCTAATGTACCAAAGCTGGACTTAGACATAATTTCACTCTCACAACATTATGGCTGGTTGGAGACAGTCCGAACCACAAGTACCGGGTCCATGGTTCTGGCCGTATACTGGGGGGACGGGGACGACTCCCATTAACCCCTGACTATACCGGGGATACGCTTATCACAATGCCTTTCTGGTCTGTGCTGAAGCAGGGCATTCTGGCAGCCAAGTGGCTTGACCTTTATTAGTGAGCCTGGTTACCCCCTCTCGGAACCACAGACTTAGAAATCGCCAGCTCATATACAGTGCATAAAATATATTTATATATATACCCTTATACACCATTTTAATAAAAAATATCACAAAATTCTTCTAAGTCTCTCGGGAAGAGTGAAAGACGCGCACGTTCATTTTCAGAGCTCCGAGACCTTCCTATAAGAAGTTAGCTAAAAAGTAGCTTCGAAAAACGCTTAGGTTAAGTTTCAGAGTTGCTTCTAATGTACCAAAGCTGGACTTAGACATAATTTCACTCTCACAACATTATGGCTGGTTGGAGACAGTCCGAACCACAAGTACCGGGTCCATGGTTCTGGCCGTATACTGGGGGGACGGGGACGACTCCCATTAACCCCTGACTATACCGGGGATACGCTTATCACAATGCCTTTCTGGTCTGTGCTGAAGCAGGGCATTCTGGCAGCCAAGTGGCTTGACCTTTATTAGTGAGCCTGGTTACCCCCTCTCGGAACCACAGACTTAGAAATCGCCAGCTCATATACAGTGCATAAAATATATTTATATATATACCCTTATACACCATTTTAATAAAAAAATATCACAAAATTCTTCTAAGTCTCTCGGGAAGAGTGAAAGACGCGCACGTACATTTTCAGAGCTCCTAGACCTTCCTATAAGAAGTTAGCCAAAAAGTAGCTTCGAAAAACGCTTAGGTTAAGTTTCAGAGTTGCTTCTAATGTACCAAAGCTGGACTTAGACATAATTTCACTCTCACAACATTATGGCTGGTTGGAGAGGGTCCGAACCACAAGTACCGGGTCCATGGTTCTGGCCGTATACTGGGGGGACGGGGACGACTCCCATTAACCCCTGACTATACCGGGGATACGCTTATCACAATGCCTTTCTGGTCTGTGCTGAAGCAGGGCATTCTGGCAGCCAAGTGGCTTGACCTTTATTAGTGAGCCTGGTTACCCCCTCTCGGAACCACAGACTTAGAAATCGCCAGCTCATCTACAGTGCATAAAATATATTTATATATATACCCTTATACACCATTTTAATAAAAAATATCACAAAATTCTTCTAAGTCTCTCGGGAAGAGTGAAAGACGCGCACGTTCATTTTCAGAGCTCCGAGACCTTCCTATAAGAAGTTAGCTAAAAAGTAGCTTCGAAAAACGCTTAGGTTAAGTTTCAGAGTTGCTTCTAATGTACCAAAGCTGGACTTAGACATAATTTCACTCTCACAACATTATGGCTGGTTGGAGACAGTCCGAACCACAAGTACCGGGTCCATGGTTCTGGCCGTATACTGGGGGGACGGGGACGACTCCCATTAACCCCTGACTATACCGGGGATACGCTTATCACAATGCCTTTCTGGTCTGTGCTGAAGCAGGGCATTCTGGCAGCCAAGTGGCTTGACCTTTATTAGTGAGCCTGGTTACCCCCTCTCGGAACCACAGACTTAGAAATCGCCAGCTCATATACAGTGCATAAAATATATTTATATATATACCCTTATACACCATTTTAATAAAAAAATATCACAAAATTCTTCTAAGTCTCTCGGGAAGAGTGAAAGACGCGCACGTACATTTTCAGAGCTCCTAGACCTTCCTATAAGAAGTTAGCCAAAAAGTAGCTTCGAAAAACGTTTAGGTTAAGTTTCAGAGTTGCTTCTAATGTACCAAAGCTGGACTTAGACATAATTTCACTCTCACAACATTATGGCTGGTTGGAGAGGGTCCGAACCACAAGTACCGGGTCCATGGTTCTGGCCGTATACTGGGGGGACGGGGACGACTCCCATTAACCCCTGACTATACCGGGGATACGCTTATCACAATGCCTTTCTGGTCTGTGCTGAAGCAGGGCATTCTGGCAGGCAAGTGGCTTGACCTTTATTAGTGAGCCTGGTTACCCCCTCTCGGAACCACAGACTTAGAAATCGCCAGCTCATATACAGTGCATAAAATATATTTATATATATACCCTTATACACCATTTTAATAAAAAATATAACAAAATTCTTCTAAGTCCCTCGGAAAGAGTGAAAGACGCGCACGTTCATTTTCAGAGCTCCTAGACCTTCCTATAAGAAGTTAGCCAAAAAGTAGCTTCGAAAAACGCTTAGGTTAAGTTTCAGAGTTGCTTCTAATGTACCAAAGCTGGACTTAGACATAATTTCACTCTCACAACATTATGGCTGGTTGGAGAGGGTCCGAACCACAAGTACCGGGTCCATGGTTCTAGCCGTATACTGGGGGGACGGGGACGACTCCCATTAACCCCTGACTATACCGGGGATACGCTTATCACAATGCCTTTCTGGTCTGTGCTGAAGCAGGGCATTCTGGCAGGCAAGTGGCTTGACCTTTATTAGTGAGCCTGGTTACCCCCTCTCGGAACCACAGACTTAGAAATCGCCAGCTCATATACAGTGCATAAAATATATTTATATATATACCCTTATACACCATTTTAATAAAAAATATCACAAAATTCTTCTAAGTCTCTCTGGAAGAGTGAAAGACGCGCACGTTAATTTTCAGAGCTCCTAGATTTTCCTATAAGAAGTTAGCTAAAAAGTAGCTTCGAAAAACGCTTAGGTTAAGTTTCAGAGTTGCTTCTAATGTACCAAAGCTGGACTTAGACATAATTTCACTCTCACAACATTATGGCTGGTTGGAGACAGTCCGAACCACAAGTACCGGGTCCATGGTTCTGGCCGTATACTGGGGGGACGGGGACGACTCCCATTAACCCCTGACTATACCGGGGATACGCTTATCACAATGCCTTTCTGGTCTGTGCTGAAGCAGGGCATTCTGGCAGCCAAGTGGCTTGACCTTTATTAGTGAGCCTGGTTACCCCCTCTCGGAACCACAGACTTAGAAATCGCCAGCTCATATACAGTGCATAAAATATATTTATATATATACCCTTATACACCATTTTAATAAAAAAATATCACAAAATTCTTCTAAGTCTCTCGGGAAGAGTGAAAGACGTGCACGTACATTTTCAGAGCTCCTAGACCTTCCTATAAGAAGTTAGCCAAAAAGTAGCTTCGAAAAACGCTTAGGTTAAGTTTCAGAGTTGCTTCTAATGTACCAAAGCTGGACTTAGACATAATTTCACTCTCACAACATTATGGCTGGTTGGAGAGGGTCCGAACCACAAGTACCGGGTCCATGGTTCTGGCCGTATACTGGGGGGACGGGGACGACTCCCATTAACCCCTGACTATACCGGGGATACGCTTATCACAATGCCTTTCTGGTCTGTGCTGAAGCAGGGCATTCTGGCAGGCAAGTGGCTTGACCTTTATTAGTGAGCCTGGTTACCCCCCTCTCGGAACCACAGACTTAGAAATCGCCAGCTCATATACAGTGCATAAAATATATTTATATATATACCCTTATACACCATTTTAATAAAAAATATCACAAAATTCTTCTAAGTCCCTCGGAAAGAGTGAAAGACGCGCACGTTCATTTTCAGAGCTCCTAGACCTTCCTATAAGAAGTTAGCCAAAAAGTAGCTTCGAAAAACGCTTAGGTTAAGTTTCAGAGTTGCTTCTAATGTACCAAAGCTGGACTTAGACATAATGTCACTCTCACAACATTATGGCTGGTTGGAGACAGTCCGAACCACAAGTACCGGGTCCATGGTTCTGGCCGTATACTGGGGGGACGGGGACGACTCCCATTAACCCCTGACTATACCGGGGATACGCTTATCACAATGCCTTTCTGGTCTGTGCTGAAGCAGGGCATTCTGGCAGGCAAGTGGCTTGACCTTTATTAGTGAGCCTGGTTACCCCCTCTCGGAGCCACAGACTTAGAAATCGCCAGCTCATATACAGTGCATAAAATATATTTATATATATACCCTTATACACCATTTTAATAAAAAATATCACAAAATTCTTCTAAGTCCCTCGGGAAGAGTGAAAGACGCGCACGTTCATTTTCAGAGCTCCTAGACCTTCCTATAAGAAGTTAGCCAAAAAGTAGCTTCGAAAAACGCTTAGGTTAAGTTTCAGAGTTGCTTCTAATGTACCAAAGCTGGACTTAGACATAATTTCACTCTCACAACATTATGGCTGGTTGGAGAGGGTCCGAACCACAAGTACCGGGTCCATGGTTCTGGCCGTATACTGGGGGGACGGGGACGACTCCCATTAACCCCTGACTATACCGGGGATACGCTTATCACAATGCCTTTCTGGTCTGTGCTGAAGCAGGGCATTCTGGCAGCCAAGTGGCTTGACCTTTATTAGTGAGCCTGGTTACCCCCTCTCGGAACCACAGACTTAGAAATCGCCAGCTCATATACAGTGCATAAAATATATTTATATATATACCCTTATACACCATTTTAATAAAAAAATATCACAAAATTCTTCTAAGTCTCTCGGGAAGAGTGAAAGACGCGCACGTTCATTTTCAGAGCTCCTAGACCTTCCTATAAGAAGTTAGCCAAAAAGTAGCTTCGAAAAACGCTTAGGTTAAGTTTCAGAGTTGCTTCTAATGTACCAAAGCTGGACTTAGACATAATTTCACTCTCACAACATTATGGCTGGTTGGAGAGGGTCCGAACCACAAGTACCGGGTCCATGGTTCTGGCCGTATACTGGGGGGACGGGGACGACTCCCATTAACCCCTGACTATACCGGGGATACGCTTATCACAATGCCTTTCTGGTCTGTGCTGAAGCAGGGCATTCTGGCAGGCAAGTGGCTTGACCTTTATTAGTGAGCCTGGTTACCCCCCTCTCGGAACCACAGACTTAGAAATCGCCAGCTCATATACAGTGCATAAAATATATTTATATATATACCCTTATACACCATTTTAATAAAAAATATCACAAAATTCTTCTAAGTCCCTCGGAAAGAGTGAAAGACGCGCACGTTCATTTTCAGAGCTCCTAGACCTTCCTATAAGAAGTTAGCCAAAAAGTAGCTTCGAAAAACGCTTAGGTTAAGTTTCAGAGTTGCTTCTAATGTACCAAAGCTGGACTTAGACATAATGTCACTCTCACAACATTATGGCTGGTTGGAGACAGTCCGAACCACAAGTACCGGGTCCATGGTTCTGGCCGTATACTGGGGGGACGGGGACGACTGCCATTAACCCCTGACTATACCGGGGATACGCTTATCACAATGCCTTTCTGGTCTGTGCTGAAGCAGGGCATTCTGGCAGCCAAGTGGCTTGACCTTTATTAGTGAGCCTGGTTACCCCCTCTCGGAGCCACAGACTTAGAAATCGCCAGCTCATATACAGTGCATAAAATATATTTATATATATACCCTTATACACCATTTTAATAAAAAATATCACAAAATTCTTCTAAGTCCCTCGGGAAGAGTGAAAGACGCGCACGTTCATTTTCAGAGCTCCTAGACCTTCCTATAAGAAGTTAGCCAAAAAGTAGCTTCGAAAAACGCTTAGGTTAAGTTTCAGAGTTGCTTCTAATGTACCAAAGCTGGACTTAGACATAATTTCACTCTCACAACATTATGGCTGGTTGGAGAGGGTCCGAACCACAAGTACCGGGTCCATGGTTCTGGCCGTATACTGGGGGGACGGGGACGACTCCCATTAACCCCTGACTATACCGGGGATACGCTTATCACAATGCCTTTCTGGTCTGTGCTGAAGCAGGGCATTCTGGCAGCCAAGTGGCTTGACCTTTATTAGTGAGCCTGGTTACCCCCTCTCGGAACCACAGACTTAGAAATCGCCAGCTCATATACAGTGCATAAAATATATTTATATATATACCCTTATACACCATTTTAATAAAAAAATATCACAAAATTCTTCTAAGTCTCTCGGGAAGAGTGAAAGACGTGCACGTTCATTTTCAGAGCTCCTAGACCTTCCTATAAGAAGTTAGCCAAAAAGTAGCTTCGAAAAACGCTTAGGTTAAGTTTCAGAGTTGCTTCTAATGTACCAAAGCTGGACTTAGACATAATTTCACTCTCACAACATTATGGCTGGTTGGAGAGGGTCCGAACCACAAGTACCGGGTCCATGGTTCTGGCCGTATACTGGGGGGACGGGGACGACTCCCATTAACCCCTGACTATACCGGGGATACGCTTATCTCAATGCCTTTCTGGTCTGTGCTGAAGCAGGGCATTCTGGCAGGCAAGTGGCTTGACCTTTATTAGTGAGCCTGGTTACCCCCTCTCGGAACCACAGACTTAGAAATCGCCAGCTCATATACAGTGCATAAAATATATTTATATATATACCCTTATACACCATTTTAATAAAAAAATATCACAAAATTCTTCTAAGTCTCTCGGGAAGAGTGAAAGACGCGCACGTTCATTTTCAGAGCTCCTAGACCTTCCTATAAGAAGTTAGCCAAAAAGTAGCTTCGAAAAACGCTTAGGTTAAGTTTCAGAGTTGCTTCTAATGTACCAAAGCTGGACTTAGACATAATTTCACTCTCACAACATTATGGCTGGTTGGAGAGGGTCCGAACCACAAGTACCGGGTCCATGGTTCTGGCCGTATACTGGGGGGACGGGGACGACTCCCATTAACCCCTGACTATACCGGGGATACGCTTATCTCAATGCCTTTCTGGTCTGTGCTGAAGCAGGGCATTCTGGCAGGCAAGTGGCTTGACCTTTATTAGTGAGCCTGGTTACCCCCTCTCGGAACCACAGACTTAGAAATCGCCAGCTCATATACAGTGCATAAAATATATTTATATATATACCCTTATACACCATTTTAATAAAAAATATCACAAAATTCTTCTAAGTCCCTCGGGAAGAGTGAAAGACGCGCACGTTCATTTTCAGAGCTCCTAGACCTTCCTATAAGAAGTTAGCCAAAAAGTAGCTTCGAAAAACGCTTAGGTTAAGTTTCAGAGTTGCTTCTAATGTACCAAAGCTGGACTTAGACATAATGTCACTCTCACAACATTATGGCTGGTTGGAGACAGTCCGAACCACAAGTACCGGGTCCATGGTTCTGGCCGTATACTGGGGGGACGGGGACGACTCCCATTAACCCCTGACTATACCGGGGATACGCTTATCACAATGCCTTTCTGGTCTGTGCTGAAGCAGGGCATTCTGGCAGCCAAGTGGCTTGACCTTTATTAGTGAGCCTGGTTACCCCCTCTCGGAACCACAGACTTAGAAATCGCCAGCTCATATACAGTGCATAAAATATATTTATATATATACCCTTATACACCATTTTAATAAAAAATATCACAAAATTCTTCTAAGTCCCTCGGGAAGAGTGAAAGACGCGCACGTTCATTTTCAGAGCTCCTAGACCTTCCTATAAGAAGTTAGCCAAAAAGTAGCTTCGAAAAACGCTTAGGTTAAGTTTCAGAGTTGCTTCTAATGTACCAAAGTTGGACTTAGACATAATGTCACTCTCACAACATTATGGCTGGTTGGAGACAGTCCGAACCACAAGTACCGGGTCCATGGTTCTGGCCGTATACTGGGGGGACGGGGACGACTCCCATTAACCCCTGACTATACCGGGGATACGCTTATCACAATGCCTTTCTGGTCTGTGCTGAAGCAGGGCATTCTGGCAGCCAAGTGGCTTGACCTTTATTAGTGAGCCTGGTTACCCCCTCTCGGAACCACAGACTTAGAAATCGCCAGCTCATATACAGTGCATAAAATATATTTATATATATACCCTTATACACCATTTTAATAAAAAATATCACAAAATTCTTCTAAGTCCCTCGGGAAGAGTGAAAGACGCGCACGTTCATTTTCAGAGCTCCTAGACCTTCCTATAAGAAGTTAGCCAAAAAGTAGCTTCGAAAAACGCTTAGGTTAAGTTTCAGAGTTGCTTCTAATGTACCAAAGCTGGACTTAGACATAATTTCACTCTCACAACATTATGGCTGGTTGGAGAGGGTCCGAACCACAAGTACCGGGTCCATGGTTCTGGCCGTATACTGGGGGGACGGGGACGACTCCCATTAACCCCTGACTATACCGGGGATACGCTTATCACAATGCCTTTCTGGTCTGTGCTGAAGCAGGGCATTCTGGCAGCCAAGTGGCTTGACCTTTATTAGTGAGCCTGGTTACCCCCTCTCGGAACCACAGACTTAGAAATCGCCAGCTCATATACAGTGCATAAAATATATTTATATATATACCCTTATACACCATTTTAATAAAAAAATATCACAAAATTCTTCTAAGTCTCTCGGGAAGAGTGAAAGACGCGCACGTTCATTTTCAGAGCTCCTAGACCTTCCTATAAGATGTTAGCCAAAAAGTAGCTTCGAAAAACGCTTAGGTTAAGTTTCAGAGTTGCTTCTAATGTACCAAAGCTGGACTTAGACATAATTTCACTCTCACAACATTATGGCTGGTTGGAGAGGGTCCGAACCACAAGTACCGGGTCCATGGTTTTGGCCGTATACTGGGGGGACGGGGACGACTCCCATTAACCCCTGACTATACCGGGGATACGCTTATCACAATGCCTTTCTGGTCTGTGCTGAAGCAGGGCATTCTGGCAGGCAAGTGGCTTGACCTTTATTAGTGAGCCTGGTTACCCCCTCTCGGAACCACAGACTTAGAAATCGCCAGCTCATATACAGTGCATAAAATATATTTATATATATACCCTTATACACCATTTTAATAAAAAATATCACAAAATTCTTCTAAGTCCCTCGGGAAGAGTGAAAGACGCGCACGTTCATTTTCAGAGCTCCTAGACCTTCCTATAAGAAGTTAGCCAAAAAGTAGCTTCGAAAAACGCTTAGGTTAAGTTTCAGAGTTGCTTCTAATGTACCAAAGCTGGACTTAGACATAATGTCACTCTCACAACATTATGGCTGGTTGGAGACAGTCCGAACCACAAGTACCGGGTCCATGGTTCTGGCCGTATACTGGGGGGACGGGGACGACTGCCATTAACCCCTGACTATACCGGGGATACGCTTATCACAATGCCTTTCTGGTCTGTGCTGAAGCAGGGCATTCTGGCAGCCAAGTGGCTTGACCTTTATTAGTGAGCCTGGTTACCCCCTCTCGGAGCCACAGACTTAGAAATCGCCAGCTCATATACAGTGCATAAAATATATTTATATATATACCCTTATACACCATTTTAATAAAAAATATCACAAAATTCTTCTAAGTCCCTCGGGAAGAGTGAAAGACGCGCACGTTCATTTTCAGAGCTCCTAGACCTTCCTATAAGAAGTTAGCCAAAAAGTAGCTTCGAAAAACGCTTAGGTTAAGTTTCAGAGTTGCTTCTAATGTACCAAAGCTGGACTTAGACATAATTTCACTCTCACAACATTATGGCTGGTTGGAGAGGGTCCGAACCACAAGTACCGGGTCCATGGTTCTGGCCGTATACTGGGGGGACGGGGACGACTCCCATTAACCCCTGACTATACCGGGGATACGCTTATCACAATGCCTTTCTGGTCTGTGCTGAAGCAGGGCATTCTGGCAGCCAAGTGGCTTGACCTTTATTAGTGAGCCTGGTTACCCCCTCTCGGAACCACAGACTTAGAAATCGCCAGCTCATATACAGTGCATAAAATATATTTATATATATACCCTTATACACCATTTTAATAAAAAAATATCACAAAATTCTTCTAAGTCTCTCGGGAAGAGTGAAAGACGTGCACGTTCATTTTCAGAGCTCCTAGACCTTCCTATAAGAAGTTAGCCAAAAAGTAGCTTCGAAAAACGCTTAGGTTAAGTTTCAGAGTTGCTTCTAATGTACCAAAGCTGGACTTAGACATAATTTCACTCTCACAACATTATGGCTGGTTGGAGAGGGTCCGAACCACAAGTACCGGGTCCATGGTTCTGGCCGTATACTGGGGGGACGGGGACGACTCCCATTAACCCCTGACTATACCGGGGATACGCTTATCTCAATGCCTTTCTGGTCTGTGCTGAAGCAGGGCATTCTGGCAGGCAAGTGGCTTGACCTTTATTAGTGAGCCTGGTTACCCCCTCTCGGAACCACAGACTTAGAAATCGCCAGCTCATATACAGTGCATAAAATATATTTATATATATACCCTTATACACCATTTTAATAAAAAAATATCACAAAATTCTTCTAAGTCTCTCGGGAAGAGTGAAAGACGCGCACGTTCATTTTCAGAGCTCCTAGACCTTCCTATAAGAAGTTAGCCAAAAAGTAGCTTCGAAAAACGCTTAGGTTAAGTTTCAGAGTTGCTTCTAATGTACCAAAGCTGGACTTAGACATAATTTCACTCTCACAACATTATGGCTGGTTGGAGAGGGTCCGAACCACAAGTACCGGGTCCATGGTTCTGGCCGTATACTGGGGGGACGGGGACGACTCCCATTAACCCCTGACTATACCGGGGATACGCTTATCTCAATGCCTTTCTGGTCTGTGCTGAAGCAGGGCATTCTGGCAGGCAAGTGGCTTGACCTTTATTAGTGAGCCTGGTTACCCCCTCTCGGAACCACAGACTTAGAAATCGCCAGCTCATATACAGTGCATAAAATATATTTATATATATACCCTTATACACCATTTTAATAAAAAATATCACAAAATTCTTCTAAGTCCCTCGGGAAGAGTGAAAGACGCGCACGTTCATTTTCAGAGCTCCTAGACCTTCCTATAAGAAGTTAGCCAAAAAGTAGCTTCGAAAAACGCTTAGGTTAAGTTTCAGAGTTGCTTCTAATGTACCAAAGCTGGACTTAGACATAATGTCACTCTCACAACATTATGGCTGGTTGGAGACAGTCCGAACCACAAGTACCGGGTCCATGGTTCTGGCCGTATACTGGGGGGACGGGGACGACTCCCATTAACCCCTGACTATACCGGGGATACGCTTATCACAATGCCTTTCTGGTCTGTGCTGAAGCAGGGCATTCTGGCAGCCAAGTGGCTTGACCTTTATTAGTGAGCCTGGTTACCCCCTCTCGGAACCACAGACTTAGAAATCGCCAGCTCATATACAGTGCATAAAATATATTTATATATATACCCTTATACACCATTTTAATAAAAAATATCACAAAATTCTTCTAAGTCCCTCGGGAAGAGTGAAAGACGCGCACGTTCATTTTCAGAGCTCCTAGACCTTCCTATAAGAAGTTAGCCAAAAAGTAGCTTCGAAAAACGCTTAGGTTAAGTTTCAGAGTTGCTTCTAATGTACCAAAGTTGGACTTAGACATAATGTCACTCTCACAACATTATGGCTGGTTGGAGACAGTCCGAACCACAAGTACCGGGTCCATGGTTCTGGCCGTATACTGGGGGGACGGGGACGACTCCCATTAACCCCTGACTATACCGGGGATACGCTTATCACAATGCCTTTCTGGTCTGTGCTGAAGCAGGGCATTCTGGCAGCCAAGTGGCTTGACCTTTATTAGTGAGCCTGGTTACCCCCTCTCGGAACCACAGACTTAGAAATCGCCAGCTCATATACAGTGCATAAAATATATTTATATATATACCCTTATACACCATTTTAATAAAAAATATCACAAAATTCTTCTAAGTCCCTCGGGAAGAGTGAAAGACGCGCACGTTCATTTTCAGAGCTCCTAGACCTTCCTATAAGAAGTTAGCCAAAAAGTAGCTTCGAAAAACGCTTAGGTTAAGTTTCAGAGTTGCTTCTAATGTACCAAAGCTGGACTTAGACATAATTTCACTCTCACAACATTATGGCTGGTTGGAGAGGGTCCGAACCACAAGTACCGGGTCCATGGTTCTGGCCGTATACTGGGGGGACGGGGACGACTCCCATTAACCCCTGACTATACCGGGGATACGCTTATCACAATGCCTTTCTGGTCTGTGCTGAAGCAGGGCATTCTGGCAGCCAAGTGGCTTGACCTTTATTAGTGAGCCTGGTTACCCCCTCTCGGAACCACAGACTTAGAAATCGCCAGCTCATATACAGTGCATAAAATATATTTATATATATACCCTTATACACCATTTTAATAAAAAAATATCACAAAATTCTTCTAAGTCTCTCGGGAAGAGTGAAAGACGCGCACGTTCATTTTCAGAGCTCCTAGACCTTCCTATAAGATGTTAGCCAAAAAGTAGCTTCGAAAAACGCTTAGGTTAAGTTTCAGAGTTGCTTCTAATGTACCAAAGCTGGACTTAGACATAATTTCACTCTCACAACATTATGGCTGGTTGGAGAGGGTCCGAACCACAAGTACCGGGTCCATGGTTTTGGCCGTATACTGGGGGGACGGGGACGACTCCCATTAACCCCTGACTATACCGGGGATACGCTTATCACAATGCCTTTCTGGTCTGTGCTGAAGCAGGGCATTCTGGCAGGCAAGTGGCTTGACCTTTATTAGTGAGCCTGGTTACCCCCTCTCGGAACCACAGACTTAGAAATCGCCAGCTCATATACAGTGCATAAAATATATTTATATATATACCCTTATACACCATTTTAATAAAAAATATCACAAAATTCTTCTAAGTCCCTCGGGAAGAGTGAAAGACGCGCACGTTCATTTTCAGAGCTCCTAGACCTTCCTATAAGAAGTTAGCCAAAAAGTAGCTTCGAAAAACGCTTAGGTTAAGTTTCAGAGTTGCTTCTAATGTACCAAAGCTGGACTTAGACATAATGTCACTCTCACAACATTATGGCTGGTTGGAGACAGTCCGAACCACAAGTACCGGGTCCATGGTTCTGGCCGTATACTGGGGGGACGGGGACGACTCCCATTAACCCCTGACTATACCGGGGATACGCTTATCACAATGCCTTTCTGGTCTGTGCTGAAGCAGGGCATTCTGGCAGCCAAGTGGCTTGACCTTTATTAGTGAGCCTGGTTACCCCCTCTCGGAACCACAGACTTAGAAATCGCCAGCTCATATACAGTGCATAAAATATATTTATATATATACCCTTATACACCATTTTAATAAAAAATATCACAAAATTCTTCTAAGTTCCTCGGGAAGAGTGAAAGACGCGCACGTTCATTTTCAGAGCTCCTAGACCTTCCTATAAGAAGTTAGCTAAAAAGTAGCTTCGAAAAACGCTTAGGTTAAGTTTCAGAGTTGCTTCTAATGTACCAAAGCTGGACTTAGACATAATTTCACTCTCACAACATTATGGCTGGTTGGAGAGGGTCCGAACCACAAGTACCGGGTCCATGGTTCTGGCCGTATACTGGGGGGACGGGGACGACTCCCATTAACCCCTGACTATACCGGGGATACGCTTATCACAATGCCTTTCTGGTCTGTGCTGAAGCAGGGCATTCTGGCAGCCAAGTGGCTTGACCTTTATTAGTGAGCCTGGTCACCCCCTCTCGGAACCACAGACTTAGAAATCGCCAGCTCATATACAGTGCATAAAATATATTTATATATATACCCTTATACACCATTTTAATAAAAAATATCACAAAATTCTTCTAAGTCCCTCGGAAAGAGTGAAAGACGCGCACGTTCATTTTCAGAGCTGCTAGACCTTCCTATAAGAAGTTAGCCAAAAAGTAGCTCCGAAAAACGCTTAGGTTAAGTTTCAGAGTTGCTTCTAATGTACCAAAGCTGGACTTAGATATAATTTCACTCTCACAACATTATGGCTGGTTGGAGACAGTCCGAACCACAAGTACCGGGTCCATGGTTCTGGCCGTATACTGGGGGGACGGGGACGACTCCCATTAACCCCTGACTATACCGGGGATACACTTATCACAATGCCTTTCTGGTCTGTGCTGAAGCAGGGCATTCTGGCAGCCAAGTGGCTTGACCTTTATTAGTGAGCCTGGTTACCCCCTCTCGGAACCACAGACTTAGAAATCGCCAGCTCATATACAGTGCATAAAATATATTTATATATATACCCTTATACACCATTTTAATAAAAAATATCACAAAATTCTTCTAAGTCTCTCTGGAAGAGTGAAAGACGCGCACGTTCATTTTCAGAGCTCCTAGACCTTCCTATAAGAAGTTAGCTAAAAAGTAGCTTCGAAAAACGCTTAGGTTAAGTTTCAGAGTTGCTTCTAATGTACCAAAGCTGGACTTAGACATAATTTCACTCTCACAACATTATGGCTGGTTGGAGAGGGTCCGAACCACAAGTACCGGGTCCATGGTTCTGGCCGTATACTGGGGGGACGGGGACGACTCCCATTAACCCCTGACTATACCGGGGATACGCTTATCACAATGCCTTTCTGGTCTGTGCTGAAGCAGGGCATTCTGGCAGCCAAGTGGCTTGACCTTTATTAGTGAGCCTGGTTACCCCCTCTCGGAACCACAGACTTAGAAATCGCCAGCTCATATACAGTGCATAAAATATATTTATATATATATACCCTTATACACCATTTTAATAAAAAATATCACAAAATTCTTCTAAGTCTCTCGGGAAGAGTGAAAGACGCGCACGTTCATTTTCAGAGCTCCGAGACCTTCCTATAAGAAGTTAGCTAAAAAGTAGCTTCGAAAAACGCTTAGGTTAAGTTTCAGAGTTGCTTCTAATGTACCAAAGCTGGACTTAGACATAATTTCACTCTCACAACATTATGGTTGGTTGGAGACAGTCCGAACCACAAGTACCGGGTCCATGGTTCTGGCCGTATACTGGGGGGACGGGGACGACTCCCATTAACCCCTGACTATACCGGGGATACGCTTATCACAATGCCTTTCTGGTCTGTGCTGAAGCAGGGCATTCTGGCAGCCAAGTGGCTTGACCTTTATTAGTGAGCCTGGTCACCCCCTCTCGGAACCACAGACTTAGAAATCGCCAGCTCATATACAGTGCATAAAATATATTTATATATATACCCTTATACACCATTTTAATAAAAAATATCACAAAATTCTTCTAAGTCCCTCGGAAAGAGTGAAAGACGCGCACGTTCATTTTCAGAGCTGCTAGACCTTCCTATAAGAAGTTAGCCAAAAAGTAGCTCCGAAAAACGCTTAGGTTAAGTTTCAGAGATGCTTCTAATGTACCAAAGCTGGACTTAGATATAATTTCACTCTCACAACATTATGGCTGGTTGGAGACAGTCCGAACCACAAGTACCGGGTCCATGGTTCTGGCCGTATACTGGGGGGACGGGGACGACTCCCATTAACCCCTGACTATACCGGGGATACACTTATCACAATGCCTTTCTGGTCTGTGCTGAAGCAGGGCATTCTGGCAGCCAAGTGGCTTGACCTTTATTAGTGAGCCTGGTTACCCCCTCTCGGAACCACAGACTTAGAAATCGCCAGCTCATATACAGTGCATAAAATATATTTATATATATACCCTTATACACCATTTTAATAAAAAATATCACAAAATTCTTCTAAGTCTCTCTGGAAGAGTGAAAGACGCGCACGTTCATTTTCAGAGCTCCTAGACCTTCCTATAAGAAGTTAGCTAAAAAGTAGCTTCGAAAAACGCTTAGGTTAAGTTTCAGAGTTGCTTCTAATGTACCAAAGCTGGACTTAGACATAATGTCACTCTCACAACATTATGGCTGGTTGGAGAGGGTCGGAACCACAAGTACCAGGTCCATGGTTCTGGCCGTATACTGGGGGGACGGGGACGACTCCCATTAACCCCTGACTATACCGGGGATACGCTTATCACAATGCCTTTCTGGTCAGTGCTGAAGCAGGGCATTCTGGCAGCCAAGTGGCTTGACCTTTATTAGTGAGCCTGGTTACCCCCTCTCGGAACCACAGACTTAGAAATCGCCAGCTCATATACAGTGCATAAAATATATTTATATATATATACCCTTATACACCATTTTAATAAAAAATATCACAAAATTCTTCTAAGTCTCTCGGGAAGAGTGAAAGACGCGCACGTTCATTTTCAGAGCTCCGAGACCTTCCTATAAGAAGTTAGCTAAAAAGTAGCTTCGAAAAACGCTTAGGTTAAGTTTCAGAGTTGCTTCTAATGTACCAAAGCTGGACTTAGACATAATTTCACTCTCACAACATTATGGTTGGTTGGAGACAGTCCGAACCACAAGTACCGGGTCCATGGTTCTGGCCGTATACTGGGGGGACGGGGACGACTCCCATTAACCCCTGACTATACCGGGTATACGCTTATCACAATGCCTTTCTGGTCTGTGCTGAAGCAGGGCATTCTGGCAGCCAAGTGGCTTGACCTTTATTAGTGAGCCTGGTTACCCCCTCTCGGAACCACAGACTTAGAAATCGCCAGCTCATATACAGAGCATAAAATATATTTATATATATACCCTTATACACCATTTTAATAAAAAATATCACAAAATTCTTCTAAGTCCCTCGGAAAGAGTGAAAGACGCGCACGTTCATTTTCAGTGCTCCTAGACCTTCCTATAAGAAGTTAGCTAAAAAGTAGCTTCGAAAAACGCTTAGGTTAAGTTTCAGAGTTGCTTCTAATGTACCAAAGCTGGACTTAGACATAATTTCACTCTCACAACATTATGGCTGGTTGGAGAGGGTCGGAACCACAAGTACCGGGTCCATGGTTCTGGCCGTATACTGGGGGGACGGGGACGACTCCCATTAACCCCTGACTATACCGGGGATACGCTTATCACAATGCCTTTCTGGTCAGTGCTGAAGCAGGGCATTCTGGCAGCCAAGTGGCTTGACCTTTATTAGTGAGCCTGGTTACCCCCTCTCGGAACCACAGACTTAGAAATCGCCAGCTCATATACAGTGCATAAAATATATTTATATATATATACCCTTATACACCATTTTAATAAAAAATATCACAAAATTCTTCTAAGTCTCTCGGGAAGAGTGAAAGACGCGCACGTTCATTTTCAGAGCTCCGAGACCTTCCTATAAGAAGTTAGCTAAAAAGTAGCTTCGAAAAACGCTTAGGTTAAGTTTCAGAGTTGCTTCTAATGTACCAAAGCTGGACTTAGACATAATTTCACTCTCACAACATTATGGTTGGTTGGAGACAGTCCGAACCACAAGTACCGGGTCCATGGTTCTGGCCGTATACTGGGGGGACGGGGACGACTCCCATTAACCCCTGACTATACCGGGGATACGCTTATCACAATGCCTTTCTGGTCTGTGCTGAAGCAGGGCATTCTGGCAGCCAAGTGGCTTGACCTTTATTAGTGAGCCTGGTCACCCCCTCTCGGAACCACAGACTTAGAAATCGCCAGCTCATATACAGTGCATAAAATATATTTATATATATACCCTTATACACCATTTTAATAAAAAATATCACAAAATTCTTCTAAGTCCCTCGGAAAGAGTGAAAGACGCGCACGTTCATTTTCAGAGCTGCTAGACCTTCCTATAAGAAGTTAGCCAAAAAGTAGCTCCGAAAAACGCTTAGGTTAAGTTTCAGAGATGCTTCTAATGTACCAAAGCTGGACTTAGATATAATTTCACTCTCACAACATTATGGCTGGTTGGAGACAGTCCGAACCACAAGTACCGGGTCCATGGTTCTGGCCGTATACTGGGGGGACGGGGACGACTCCCATTAACCCCTGACTATACCGGGGATACACTTATCACAATGCCTTTCTGGTCTGTGCTGAAGCAGGGCATTCTGGCAGCCAAGTGGCTTGACCTTTATTAGTGAGCCTGGTTACCCCCTCTCGGAACCACAGACTTAGAAATCGCCAGCTCATATACAGTGCATAAAATATATTTATATATATACCCTTATACACCATTTTAATAAAAAATATCACAAAATTCTTCTAAGTCTCTCTGGAAGAGTGAAAGACGCGCACGTTCATTTTCAGAGCTCCTAGACCTTCCTATAAGAAGTTAGCTAAAAAGTAGCTTCGAAAAACGCTTAGGTTAAGTTTCAGAGTTGCTTCTAATGTACCAAAGCTGGACTTAGACATAATGTCACTCTCACAACATTATGGCTGGTTGGAGAGGGTCGGAACCACAAGTACCAGGTCCATGGTTCTGGCCGTATACTGGGGGGACGGGGACGACTCCCATTAACCCCTGACTATACCGGGGATACGCTTATCACAATGCCTTTCTGGTCAGTGCTGAAGCAGGGCATTCTGGCAGCCAAGTGGCTTGACCTTTATTAGTGAGCCTGGTTACCCCCTCTCGGAACCACAGACTTAGAAATCGCCAGCTCATATACAGTGCATAAAATATATTTATATATATATACCCTTATACACCATTTTAATAAAAAATATCACAAAATTCTTCTAAGTCTCTCGGGAAGAGTGAAAGACGCGCACGTTCATTTTCAGAGCTCCGAGACCTTCCTATAAGAAGTTAGCTAAAAAGTAGCTTCGAAAAACGCTTAGGTTAAGTTTCAGAGTTGCTTCTAATGTACCAAAGCTGGACTTAGACATAATTTCACTCTCACAACATTATGGTTGGTTGGAGACAGTCCGAACCACAAGTACCGGGTCCATGGTTCTGGCCGTATACTGGGGGGACGGGGACGACTCCCATTAACCCCTGACTATACCGGGTATACGCTTATCACAATGCCTTTCTGGTCTGTGCTGAAGCAGGGCATTCTGGCAGCCAAGTGGCTTGACCTTTATTAGTGAGCCTGGTTACCCCCTCTCGGAACCACAGACTTAGAAATCGCCAGCTCATATACAGAGCATAAAATATATTTATATATATACCCTTATACACCATTTTAATAAAAAATATCACAAAATTCTTCTAAGTCCCTCGGAAAGAGTGAAAGACGCGCACGTTCATTTTCAGAGCTCCTAGACCTTCCTATAAGAAGTTAGCTAAAAAGTAGCTTCGAAAAACGCTTAGGTTAAGTTTCAGAGTTGCTTCTAATGTACCAAAGCTGGACTTAGACATAATTTCACTCTCACAACATTATGGCTGGTTGGAGAGGGTCGGAACCACAAGTACCGGGTCCATGGTTCTGGCCGTATACTGGGGGGACGGGGACGACTCCCATTAACCCCTGACTATACCGGGGATACGCTTATCACAATGCCTTTCTGGTCAGTGCTGAAGCAGGGCATTCTGGCAGCCAAGTGGCTTGACCTTTATTAGTGAGCCTGGTTACCCCCTCTCGGAACCACAGACTTAGAAATCGCCAGCTCATATACAGTGCATAAAATATATTTATATATATATACCCTTATACACCATTTTAATAAAAAATATCACAAAATTCTTCTAAGTCTCTCGGGAAGAGTGAAAGACGCGCACGTTCATTTTCAGAGCTCCGAGACCTTCCTATAAGAAGTTAGCTAAAAAGTAGCTTCGAAAAACGCTTAGGTTAAGTTTCAGAGTTGCTTCTAATGTACCAAAGCTGGACTTAGACATAATTTCACTCTCACAACATTATGGTTGGTTGGAGACAGTCCGAACCACAAGTACCGGGTCCATGGTTCTGGCCGTATTCTGGGGGGACGGGGACGACTCCCATTAACCCCTGACTATACCGGGTATACGCTTATCACAATGCCTTTCTGGTCTGTGCTGAAGCAGGGCATTCTGGCAGCCAAGTGGCTTGACCTTTATTAGTGAGCCTGGTTACCCCCTCTCGGAACCACAGACTTAGAAATCGCCAGCTCATATACAGAGCATAAAATATATTTATATATATACCCTTATACACCATTTTAATAAAAAATATCACAAAATTCTTCTAAGTCCCTCGGGAAGAGTGAAAGACGCGCACGTTCATTTTCAGAGCTGCTAGACCTTCCTATAAGAAGTTAGCCAAAAAGTAGCTCCGAAAAACGCTTAGGTTAAGTTTCAGAGTTGCTTCTAATGTACCAAAGCTGGACTTAGATATAATTTCACTCTCACAACATTATGGCTGGTTGGAGACAGTCCGAACCACAAGTACCGGGTCCATGGTTCTGGCCGTATACTGGGGGGACGGGGACGACTCCCATTAACCCCTGACTATACCGGGGATACGCTTATCACAATGCCTTTCTGGTCTGTGCTGAAGCAGGGCATTCTGGCAGCCAAGTGGCTTGACCTTTATTAGTGAGCCTGGTCACCCCCTCTCGGAACCACAGACTTAGAAATCGCCAGCTCATATACAGTGCATAAAATATATTTATATATATACCCTTATACACCATTTTAATAAAAAATATCACAAAATTCTTCTAAGTCCCTCGGAAAGAGTGAAAGACGCGCACGTTCATTTTCAGAGCTGCTAGACCTTCCTATAAGAAGTTAGCCAAAAAGTAGCTCCGAAAAACGCTTAGGTTAAGTTTCAGAGTTGCTTCTAATGTACCAAAGCTGGACTTAGATATAATTTCACTTTCACAACATTATGGCTGGTTGGAGACAGTCCGAACCACAAGTACCGGGGCCATGGTTCTGGCCGTATACTGGGGGGACGGGGACGACTCCCATTAACCCCTGACTATACCGGGGATACACTTATCACAATGCCTTTCTGGTCTGTGCTGAAGCAGGGCATTCTTGGCAGCCAAGTGGCTTGACCTTTATTAGTGAGCCTGGTTACCCCCTCTCGGAACCACAGACTTAGAAATCGCCAGCTCATATACAGTGCATAAAATATATTTATATATATACCCTTATACACCATTTTAATAAAAAATATCACAAAATTCTTCTAAGTCTCTCTGGAAGAGTGAAAGACGCGCACGTTCATTTTCAGAGCTCCTAGACCTTCCTATAAGAAGTTAGCTAAAAAGTAGCTTCGAAAAACGCTTAGGTTAAGTTTCAGAGTTGCTTCTAATGTACCAAAGCTGGACTTAGACATAATTTCACTCTCACAACATTATGGCTGGTTGGAGAGGGTCCGAACCACAAGTACCGGGTCCATGGTTCTGGCCGTATACTGGGGGGACGGGGACGACTCCCATTAACCCCTGACTATACCAGGGATACGCTTATCACAATGCCTTTCTGGTCTGTGCTGAAGCAGGGCATTCTGGCAGCCAAGTGGCTTGACCTTTATTAGTGAGCCTGGTTACCCCCTCTCGGAACCACAGACTTAGAAATCGCCAGCTCATATACAGTGCATAAAATATATTTATATATATATACCCTTATACACCATTTTAATAAAAAATATCACAAAATTCTTCTAAGTCTCTCGGGAAGAGTGAAAGACGCGCACGTTCATTTTCAGAGCTCCGAGACCTTCCTATAAGAAGTTAGCTAAAAAGTAGCTTCGAAAAACGCTTAGGTTAAGTTTCAGAGTTGCTTCTAATGTACCAAAGCTGGACTTAGACATAATTTCACTCTCACAACATTATGGTTGGTTGGAGACAGTCCGAACCACAAGTACCGGGTCCATGGTTCTGGCCGTATACTGGGGGGACGGGGACGACTCCCATTAACCCCTGACTATACCGGGTATACGCTTATCACAATGCCTTTCTGGTCTGTGCTGAAGCAGGGCATTCTGGCAGCCAAGTGGCTTGACCTTTATTAGTGAGCCTGGTTACCCCCTCTCGGAACCACAGACTTAGAAATCGCCAGCTCATATACAGAGCATAAAATATATTTATATATATACCCTTATACACCATTTTAATAAAAAATATCACAAAATTCTTCTAAGTCCCTCGGGAAGAGTGAAAGACGCGCACGTTCATTTTCAGAGCTGCTAGACCTTCCTATAAGAAGTTAGCCAAAAAGTAGCTCCGAAAAACGCTTAGGTTAAGTTTCAGAGTTGCTTCTAATGTACCAAAGCTGGACTTAGATATAATTTCACTCTCACAACATTATGGCTGGTTGGAGACAGTCCGAACCACAAGTACCGGGTCCATGGTTCTGGCCGTATACTGGGGGGACGGGGACGACTCCCATTAACCCCTGACTATACCGGGGATACGCTTATCACAATGCCTTTCTGGTCTGTGCTGAAGCAGGGCATTCTGGCAGCCAAGTGGCTTGACCTTTATTAGTGAGCCTGGTCACCCCCTCTCGGAACCACAGACTTAGAAATCGCCAGCTCATATACAGTGCATAAAATATATTTATATATATACCCTTATACACCATTTTAATAAAAAATATCACAAAATTCTTCTAAGTCCCTCGGAAAGAGTGAAAGACGCGCACGTTCATTTTCAGAGCTGCTAGACCTTCCTATAAGAAGTTAGCCAAAAAGTAGCTCCGAAAAACGCTTAGGTTAAGTTTCAGAGTTGCTTCTAATGTACCAAAGCTGGACTTAGATATAATTTCACTTTCACAACATTATGGCTGGTTGGAGACAGTCCGAACCACAAGTACCGGGGCCATGGTTCTGGCCGTATACTGGGGGGACGGGGACGACTCCCATTAACCCCTGACTATACCGGGGATACACTTATCACAATGCCTTTCTGGTCTGTGCTGAAGCAGGGCATTCTTGGCAGCCAAGTGGCTTGACCTTTATTAGTGAGCCTGGTTACCCCCTCTCGGAACCACAGACTTAGAAATCGCCAGCTCATATACAGTGCATAAAATATATTTATATATATACCCTTATACACCATTTTAATAAAAAATATCACAAAATTCTTCTAAGTCTCTCTGGAAGAGTGAAAGACGCGCACGTTCATTTTCAGAGCTCCTAGACCTTCCTATAAGAAGTTAGCTAAAAAGTAGCTTCGAAAAACGCTTAGGTTAAGTTTCAGAGTTGCTTCTAATGTACCAAAGCTGGACTTAGACATAATTTCACTCTCACAACATTATGGCTGGTTGGAGAGGGTCCGAACCACAAGTACCGGGTCCATGGTTCTGGCCGTATACTGGGGGGACGGGGACGACTCCCATTAACCCCTGACTATACCAGGGATACGCTTATCACAATGCCTTTCTGGTCTGTGCTGAAGCAGGGCATTCTGGCAGCCAAGTGGCTTGACCTTTATTAGTGAGCCTGGTTACCCCCTCTCGGAACCACAGACTTAGAAATCGCCAGCTCATATACAGTGCATAAAATATATTTATATATATATACCCTTATACACCATTTTAATAAAAAATATCACAAAATTCTTCTAAGTCTCTCGGGAAGAGTGAAAGACGCGCACGTTCATTTTCAGAGCTCCGAGACCTTCCTATAAGAAGTTAGCTAAAAAGTAGCTTCGAAAAACGCTTAGGTTAAGTTTCAGAGTTGCTTCTAATGTACCAAAGCTGGACTTAGACATAATTTCACTCTCACAACATTATGGCTGGTTGGAGAGGGTCCGAACCACAAGTACCGGGTCCATGGTTCTGGCCGTATACTGGGGGGACGGGGACGACTCCCATTAACCCCTGACTATACCGGGGATACGCTTATCACAATGCCTTTCTGGTCTGTGCTGAAGCAGGGCATTCTGGCAGCCAAGTGGCTTGACCTTTATTAGTGAGCCTGGTTACCCCCTCTCGGAACCACAGACTTAGAAATCGCCAGCTCATATACAGTGCATAAAATATATTTATATATATATACCCTTATACACCATTTTAATAAAAAATATCACAAAATTCTTCTAAGTCTCTCGGGAAGAGTGAAAGACGCGCACGTTCATTTTCAGAGCTCCGAGACCTTCCTATAAGAAGTTAGCTAAAAAGTAGCTTCGAAAAACGCTTAGGTTAAGTTTCAGAGTTGCTTCTAATGTACCAAAGCTGGACTTAGACATAATTTCACTCTCACAACATTATGGTTGGTTGGAGACAGTCCGAACCACAAGTACCGGGTCCATGGTTCTGGCCGTATACTGGGGGGACGGGGACGACTCCCATTAACCCCTGACTATACCGGGTATACGCTTATCACAATGCCTTTCTGGTCTGTGCTGAAGCAGGGCATTCTGGCAGCCAAGTGGCTTGACCTTTATTAGTAAGCCTGGTTACCCCCTCTCGGAACCACAGACTTAGAAATCGCCAGCTCATATACAGAGCATAAAATATATTTATATATATACCCTTATACACCATTTTAATAAAAAATATCACAAAATTCTTCTAAGTCCCTCGGAAAGAGTGAAAGACGCGCACGTTCATTTTCAGAGCTGCTAGACCTTCCTATAAGAAGTTAGCCAAAAAGTAGCTTCGAAAAACGCTTAGGTTAAGTTTCAGAGTTGCTTCTAATGTACCAAAGCTGGACTTAGATATAATTTCACTCTCACAACATTATGGCTGGTTGGAGACAGTCCGAACCACAAGTACCGGGTCCATGGTTCTGGCCGTATACTGGGGGGACGGGGACGACTCCCATTAACCCCTGACTATACCGGGGATACGCTTATCACAATGCCTTTCTGGTCTGTGCTGAAGCAGGGCATTCTGGCAGCCAAGTGGCTTGACCTTTATTAGTGAGCCTGGTTACCCCCTCTCGGAACCACAGACTTAGAAATCGCCAGCTCATATACAGTGCATAAAATATATTTATATATATACCCTTATACACCATTTTAATAAAAAATATCACAAAATTCTTCTAAGTCCCTCGGAAAGAGTGAAAGACGCGCACGTTCATTTTCAGAGCTGCTAGACCTTCCTATAAGAAGTTAGCCAAAAAGTAGCTTCGAAAAACGCTTAGGTTAAGTTTCAGAGTTGCTTCTAATGTACCAAAGCTGGACTTAGATATAATTTCACTCTCACAACATTATGGCTGGTTGGAGACAGTCCGAACCACAAGTACCGGGTCCATGGTTCTGGCCGTATACTGGGGGGACGGGGACGACTCCCATTAACCCCTGACTATACCGGGGATACGCTTATCACAATGCCTTTCTGGTCTGTGCTGAAGCAGGGCATTCTGGCAGCCAAGTGGCTTGACCTTTATTAGTGAGCCTGGTTACCCCCTCTCGGAACCACAGACTTAGAAATCGCCAGCTCATATACAGTGCATAAAATATATTTATATATATACCCTTATACACCATTTTAATAAAAAATATCACAAAATTCTTCTAAGTCTCTCGGGAAGAGTGAAAGACGCGCACGTTCATTTTCAGAGCTCCTAGACCTTCCTATAAGAAGTTAGCCAAAAAGTAGCTTCGAAAAACGCTTAGGTTAAGTTTCAGAGTTGCTTCTAATGTACCAAAGCTGGACTTAGACATAATTTCACTCTCACAACATTATGGCTGGTTGGAGACAGTCCGAACCACAAGTACCGGGTCCATGGTTCTGGCCGTATACTGGGGGGACGGGGACGACTCCCATTAACCCCTGACTATACCGGGGATACGCTTATCACAATGCCTTTCTGGTCTGTGCTGAAGCAGGGCATTCTGGCAGGCAAGTGGCTTGACCTTTATTAGTGAGCCTGGTTACCCCCTCTCGGAACCACAGACTTAGAAATCGCCAGCTCATATACAGTGCATAAAATATATTTATATATATACCCTTATACACCATTTTAATAAAAAATATCACAAAATTCTTCTAAGTCCCTCGGGAAGAGTGAAAGACGCGCACGTTCATTTTCAGAGCTCCTAGACCTTCCTATAAGAAGTTAGCCAAAAAGTAGCTTCGAAAAACGCTTAGGTTAAGTTTCAGAGTTGCTTCTAATGTACCAAAGCTGGACTTAGACATAATGTCACTCTCACAACATTATGGCTGGTTGGAGACAGTCCGAACCACAAGTACCGGGTCCATGGTTCTGGCCGTATACTGGGGGGACGGGGACGACTCCCATTAACCCCTGACTATACCGGTGTGAGGAATCAGGGATCGCGGCGCTCGCGCCCTGGTTCCTCTGCTGATATATTCCCTCCTGCTGCCGTGGCGCGCACACCTCGCCAGCGCCACTCACCTCCGTCGGTTCTGGGGGTTCCCCGGCGTCCTCGGCGTCCCCGGTTTCCAGCAGTACCTCACGCGGCCGCCATGTTGCTCGGGCGCGCGCCTGAACAGCGCGCGCCGGGCGAAGTTAATTTATTCACTGCTCTGGCAGTGAAGACCCGCCCCCAATACAGGAATATGATCTCCTGTCAAGACAAGAGTCCTCACCTGTCTGCCAATCAAGGGAACCTATCCAGGATGGCTCCACGCAGTCCTCCAGGTCTGCCTTCACTTCTGATTGGTCAGCCACACTTTATAATGCCAGTCCTTCCTATCATTCATTGCTCGACATAGTTTTCACTTGGATTACTACTCTGGCGTTTTCTCTCTCATTCACTCAGGTTACGACTTGGCTTGGCGGACGTCTCTCTCTGGCTCTAGACCCCTGCTTGGACAAACGACCTTCCAGTATTCTCCAATCCCAGACCTTGGCTAATGGCAACGACAACGGCATTTCTACACCGGTACCGGCAAGTATTGCTAGCGAAATACACCTGGCCTGGCAACGCCAAAATCACCACACTCCGGACACGCTCCCTTTGCTGCGGGTGCGTGCTTCTATACGTTCCTCACCTCAGTGAAAGGAACGGGTCTGGTCTGCGGGCAGCACCGGCGTAACATTATGTCGAGCCCACAAGACGCAGACCAGACTGTGGACTCTATGATGACGGCCATGTACCAACAAATACAGGCCTTAACGGATCAAGTGGCTCTCCTCTCCCAACAGGTATCGGACCGCCCTTTACAGGCTCCGCCTGCGGCTGCACCCCCGGCGCAGCCTGACTTATCTTCCACTTCATTTTCAGTTCCGAAGATTCCGGCTCCAAGGCCCTACGCAGGGGATCCACACACCTGTCGTGGCTTTCTCAACCAGTGCGAGATCCAGTTCGAGATGGCTCCCCAGCTGTATGCTACTGGCCGGAAAAAGGTAGCCTACGTATATACAAAAACAGAGTAGGGGGAGCGAGGGATGAGTAAAAGCACAGATGGAGAATAAAATGACGAGCGGTAATTACAATTGGTACACCACAATACGGTGGGGGGAGGGGGGGTGGGGATTAAGATGGTAAAAGATTAATCATATAATTGCTTACACGGCCTTGTGCAAACACCCTCTCAAGTTGGTATCTTTGTAGTGGATGGTGCCCCTACTGCAATGATGTGCAGGGGGGGGGGATTTAGGAGATATATCAATAAGTACTCACACGGCCCAGTGTGAGTAGAGGTGTAGGGCAGTTGTCTTTCAGGTAAACACCTGCGACCCCCGGTCAGGGATCTTTCAGGGGTGCTGCACACACTCCTGTTTGCAGGCAGGGAGTTCAATACGGGTCTTTCTTTTACTCTTCCTGTTCTGGGTTCCTTCCCCTCCCCGTTTCGGTCAGGGGTATGGGTGAGGCAAAAATGATTTAAAGGGATCAGTGATGTTCTTAAAAAACATAAAAGTTTATTAAACATAAAATTGAATCCACAAAAGTTGCACTCACATAATATAGAAAATATCCTGGTGCGCTTCCGTGGCTGTTGATAGCAGTGGTCGCGGCCGCTCTCTACTCCGCGTCCGGAGTCGGAATAGGTGGCTGTTCCTGGCGCGGCTGTGACTGCAAACTGACTCCTTCAGCAACGGAAGCCCCAAAGTTCCAAACTTGGTCAGTGAATTAGAGCAACGCGTTTCGCCGATTGGACGGCTTCCTCAGGCTCATTCAATGACGCACTGAGGGTCAGATGAGCTTATATAGACCCTCAGTTTGCTAATTAATTAAGTAGCAGATTATAAATCTTGCCAATGCGTGTAATCA
Organism: Ascaphus truei; assembly: GCF_040206685.1. NCBI lineage: Eukaryota > Metazoa > Chordata > Amphibia > Anura > Ascaphidae > Ascaphus > Ascaphus truei. The sequence continues at coordinate 356,178 of NW_027455302.1, forward strand.
GTGTATTAATCTATACACAAGTGTTAGTCTTCCTATTCTACTCGATCGTCCATTGCAGTTACAATAATGAAATTAATAAAATTGTTATACTTATTTTTGTGTATTTTATTAGCAAGTGTAATTGCTTTCCGTTTGTAATGAGTTAAAACTTGGTGCTATCACCTGATGGTAGTCTTTAGCACCTGTCATATGCATTCTCAATTTGATATATAATCATTTCCATACTGGGCTTTAAGAACAACATTGTTATACCAAAACACAGCAGTGATGTGTGGTGAAACACTCCACTCCCTACTATTTATTTAAGGACTTATGCACACTTTTAGAGTGTATGATTTAGCTATACTAAGATAACTTAAGGGTGTAGATTGATTTTGAATAACTATTGTTATCTTAGTGATTAAAAGGTGTGGTTGTGGTGCTGACATCTAGTTGACCATCAATTAAGTGTAACATACTTTTGCTTAGTATGGGTGCATTTTGTTTAACATCCAATGGTTTGGAAATGAACATAAATCGCTCTAGAGACATATTGTGTACACTAAAATATAATAACAACTAATTTCTGGTTAAACATTAACAAGCATTTGAGTAAAAACAATCGAATTTCTAATAGTCATTTTTCTGATAATCTTTTTTATCTTGCACAAATCAAATGTTAGTGGGGATTTTGGTTGGATTTGGAAAAAATTTGGGTCTGTGTTGACAGTGGATTAGCAGATAGTAATACAGTACCGTCTAGATGACAGGTTATATCACCAGACATCTTTAGTAATAAAATGCATTCACTTACTTTATACAATGAAATTTAAAAACACTTTAGTTTTCAAAGACCATGAGGTATAGATAACAACAATTTACATTCAGATTGCTATACAACATAATTAACTATAGTGACAACACCATAATGGTGTTAAAGGCAATATTCAAGATGCCCTTGGCGTCTCTCTCTATATGTCTATTTATTAATTTGTGGTTCCTTATAAGGGTACTTTTTTTAATATAATGACCAGAAGTTACATTCGACATTGTGAAGCAGGGTAGGGTCTCAATATACATAAGGAGAGAATGGATAAGAAAGAGGGGAGGGGAGGGTGGCGATGGGGGGGGGGGGATATAGAGAGACAGGGAAGAGGGGGGAAGACAAGTGTTAGTTATTTGCCCAATCGAGTTTCATACAGAATTACAAATAGAGCTCTAGTTATACTAAATAGGCTCATAAAAATGCAGGGATATCTAGATCTGCATTAAGGCCGTGCGGTGTTAGAGTCTTGAGTTGGTAAATCCAGAACGTTTCTCTTTGTCTTAAACGTCTGACTCTATCACCACCACGCCAATTCTCAGCTACCAGTTCAATTCCTCTATAATGTAGGCCCGATGGGTCCCCCCCATGGGCCAAACTAAAATGGACTGGTACGCTGTGGGTTGTAAGACCTCTCCTGATGTTGCCTATGTGTTCCAGTATGCGGACCCTCAGACTTCTTGTTGTCCGGCCCACATACTGGAGTCCACACGGGCATTCGAGCAGATACACCACGAAGGAAGTCCTACAATTTATGAAGTGTTTGGTTTTAAAAACCTCCTTCGTGACTTTAGAGCTAAAATTTAATGTTTCTTTCTCCGCATGCTTGCACGCTTTGCAATTAAAGCATTTAAAAAAACCTATGGGTTTTGGTAGCCAACACTCTTCCTGAATTCGTTCCTCCTTTCTGAATGTGCTGGGCACTAGTTGGTTCTTAATGTTGTTTGCTCTCTTGAAAATGACTCTAGGTGTCTCCGGTAAATGTTCTCCCAAAACTATGTCTTTGCGTAGAACATGCCAGTGCCTTTTGAGGATCTTTTTTATATTCTCAGCTTCATTGTTGTACCTGGTGATAAATGGTACCACAAAGTCCATCTTGTCTTTCTTTTGTTTGGGTACTAACAGCTGTTCCTCGCTTAGTTGTGAGGCTCTGGTTAGAGCATTCTCAATAATCTCTGGCCTATAATGTCTCTCCTCAAACCTATTTTGTAGGATACTGGCCTGCTCTTTAAATACCTCCATATCGGAGCAATTCCGTCTAATACGTCGGAATTGCCCATAGGGTATATTGTTAAGCCATTTCTGATGATGACAGCTGCTGTTTAGGAGAAAATTACTAGCATCAACTTCCTTGAAATAAGTTTTTGTTTTGATATCTTTGTTTTCTATATATATTGTTAAATCAAGGAAGTTGATGCTATCCGGACTCCTCTCAGATGTAAAAGTAAGGTTGACTTCATTACTATTTATGTGGTTCAAGAAGAGGTCTAGGTCTTCGTCGTTTCCCTCCCAGATGATGAGCACATCATCGATATATCGCTTCCACAGGACCAGGTTTGCTCCAAAGGGGTTGCCGGCCCAAATGTTCTTATCCTCCCAGTATGACATAAAGATGTTGGCATAGCTCGGAGCAAACCTGGTCCCCATTGCGGTACCGCATTTCTGTAAAAACATGTGCCCATCAAACCAGAACAGATTGTGTGTTAAGATGAATCTTATTCCATCTATTAGGAATCTTTTCTGGTCTTGGGGGATTGTTTGGTCATTCTCAAGTGCAGATGCTACCGCTGCACATCCATCTGTGTGCCTTATTGAGGTATACAGAGATGTGACATCGCAGGTTACTAGCCTATAGCTATCCTTCCACTGAACTGAGGACAAAACATTAAGAACCTGGAGTGTATCTCTTAGATATGATTTCGCACTCGTGGCATATTTTTGCAGATAGAGGTCGACGTATTCAGAAAAGTTCTGCGTGAGGGACCCTATACCCGAGATAATTGGTCTCCCGGGAGGTTTCTGTCTGTTTTTATGGATCTTGGGCAAGAAATAAAAAACCGGTCTTATTGGATCGGTCTTGAGTAAGTAATCAAACTCCTTCTCGCCCAAGATTCCTAAGTCCTTAGCTGCACGCAGCATAGATGCCAATTCTTCCTTGTACATGGTCGAGGGGTCGTGGACTAGTTCTTCATATGTGATTATATCGCTAAGAATGCGCTCGATAGGTAACTCCCTGCCTGCAAAACAGGAGTGTGTGCAGCACCCCTGAAAGATCCCTGACCGGGGGTCGCAGGTGTTTACCTGAAAACTCCCTGCCTGCAAACAGGAGTGTGTGCAGCACCCCTGAAAGATCCCTGACCGGGGGTCGCAGGTGTTTACCTGAAAGACAACTGCCCTACACCTCTACTCACACTGGGCCGTGTGAGTACTTATTGATATATCTCCTAAATCCCCCCCCCCCTGCACATCATTGCAGTAGGGGCACCATCCACTACAAAGATACTAACTTGAGAGGGTGTTTGCACAAGGCCGTGTAAGCAATTATATGATTAATCTTTTACCATCTTAATCCCCACCCCCCCTCCCCCCACCGTATTGTGGTGTACCAATTGTAATTACCGCTCGTCATTTTATTCTCCATCTGTGCTTTTACTCATCCCTCGCTCCCCCTACTCTGTTTTTGTCTCTACGTTTCCGAAGGGCTTTGGATCATCCCTTTACTAGGGGTAGTAGCAGAAGGGATAACAAGAAATAACACACATCGATAGAAATTAACCACAATCATTGGTTACATCACCACTCTGTAACTCTGATACTGAAGGTAAGCGCCTGGTTCTTCCACACTAGCCTACGTATATAGTCTGCTCACAGGTAATGCACTGGCATGGGCCTCTCCGATCTGGGAACTACGCCCTGATATTACCCGCGATTACGCGGCCTTCAGACGGGACTTTCGACAGGTTTTTGATATCCCCGCACGTCAAGAGACTGCTTCTGATACCCTGCTAGAGCTTACACAGGGACGTCGGCCTGTGGGTCAATACGCCTTGGAATTCAGAACCGTAGCAGCTGAGACTCATTGGGGTCAGGAGGCTTTAGTCGCCGCCGTCTGGAAAGGTCTATCGGAGTCTCTGAAGGATGAACTTGCTTCCCACACCAGGCCAGAGTTACTGGAGGATCTCATCACCCTGGCTTCTCGTATGGATCAGCGCCTTCAGGTACGACGCGCTCAGCGTCAGCTTCCCCGGGCTACGCCTTTCCGTGCTTCCTTTTCCAGGTTCTCTACTAACCAGAGACCCGTCGTATCCCCGTTACCGGCGCTGGAGGCTCCAGAGCCGATGCAACTTGGAGTTCAGCAACCTCGGGTACCGTCACGACAACTTCGCTCTACTGGGGAATCGTGCCATCATTGCGGAGCTTCTGAGCAGCGTACCCGTAACCATCCTCCATCTCCGGGAAACGACTAAGCCCAGTGAGTACGAAGGGGCGCTCTCTGGGTACTGAATCTCCTTGTCCCCCTCCCAGAAGGGAACTTCCCAAAAGATTGACTATTCCCGTCTCCCTTTCAGGACCGACTTTCCGCACCTCCACTGCCGCATTTATCGATTCCGGCGCAGGAGGGAATTTCATAGATCAAACCTTTTCTGAGCAAAATCAAATTCCGCTTTCCAGGAAGGACTCTCCCGTTGCCTTGGTCGGGATTGATAATTGACCTCTCACCCCAGCTTATATCTCCTTAGAGACCGGACCTATCACCCTTTCTACTCATTCTCACAAAGAGACTCTGGGTTTTGATGTTATTCATGCCCCAGGAACACCTATCACTCTTGGCTTGCCCTGGTTACAGAAGCATAATCCACTCATCGATTGGGTGTCTCCTAACCCTATTAACTGGAGGTCAAGGTCAGAGAAACCCTTTTCCTCTATCAAGCAACCATCCTTTCTATTAGCCAATACATCAAGTTCTCTGAGGGAGTTGCCTTCTCCATACACCGAATTCTTGGACGTTTTCAGCAAGGCTCAGTCTGAACTTCTACCTCCTCATCGTTCCTACGATTGTCCGATTGATCTGGTACCTGGTTATACCTTGCCGAAAGCCAAATCTTATCCTCTCTCGTTGCCCGAGACCAAAGCTATGGACGAATATATTCGTGAGAATCTTAAGCGGGGCTTCATACGTCATTCCAATTCTCCTGCGGGGGCTGGATTCTTCTTTGTCAAAAAGAAAGATGGTACTCTCAGACCATGTATTGATTACCGGGGTCTGAACCATATCACGGTGAAGAATCGTTATCCACTCCCACTCATCTCCGAACTCTTTGATAGACTTCAGGGGGCCAATCTCTTTACTAAACTGGATCTCCGTGGGGCATACAACCTCATCCGCATCCGGGAGGGCGATGAATGGAAGACTGCCTTCAACACCCGTAGCGGACACTACGAATATCTAGTGATGCCCTTCGGGTTATGCAACGCACCGGCAGTTTTTCAGGACTTCATCAATGACATCTTCCGAGACGTTCTTAATATATTTGTCATTGTATACCTGGATGACATCCTTATTTTTTCTCAAAACTTACAGGATCATATCATCCATACGAAGTTTGTGCTTTCACGCCTCCGCGAGAACCGGTTGTTTGCTAAAATGGAGAAATGCATTTTTCATCAGTCTACCACTTCTTTTCTCGGATACATCATCTCCAACAAAGGTTTGGCCATGGACCCAGAGAAGCTAAAGGCCGTCATGGATTGGCCACAACCCAATTCCCTCAAATCTGTTCAACGGTTTTTGGGTTTTTCTAATTATTACCGGAAGTTTATCCGCAACTTTTCCACCATTGTCGCTCCTATCACGGCACTGACCAAAAAAGGTGCAGACCCTTCATCTTGGTCTCCAGAAGCTGTCACGGCATTCGAGACACTGAAACAAACTTTTGTCTCTGCTCCCATCCTTCGACACCCTAACACGAATTTCCCCTTCACCTTAGAGGTTGACGCTTCGGACTGTGGGGCTGGGGCGGTTCTGTCGCAGAAATTTTCTTCTCAGGATAAACTTCATCCTTGCGGGTTTTTCTCCAAAAGACTTTCATCGGCAGAGAGAATTATGACGTGGGCAATAGGGAACTTTTGGCCGTCAAAATGGCTCTTCAAGACATCTTCTGGAGGGGTCAAAAGAGCCATTCACCATCCTTACGGACCATAAGAACTTATTGTACATTGAGAATGCCCGTCGCTTAGGTCCTCGCCAAGCTCGCTGGTCGTTATTTTTCTCTAGATTCAATTTTGTTCTCTCATACATTCCCGGCACTAAGAACGTCAAGGCAGATGCTCTCTCCCGGCAATACTCTTCTGAAGAGAGATCAGAGAAAACCACTGAGTCCATCCTCCCTAAACAAAGAATCTTAGCAGCTGTGGCATTCAAGAATCTGGAGAGGATCATCAAGTCTCAAGAGAACATCCCGTCCGGTCTTGTGGTTCCTAAAGACTCTTTGTATGTGGAACCCAAATTTATCCCTGAAATACTGGACTGGGGACACGCCGTCCGTTCGGCAGGGCATCCTGGATTCAAGAAAACCTTGGACCTCATCCGTCGTACCTTTTGGTGGCCCAATATGGCTAAAACCATTCTGGAATTTACACGGTCCTGTCCGGTATGTGCGCGTAACAAGATTCCTCGTCAGAAACCTCAGGGTCTTCTCTTACCTTTACCTATTCCGGAGCGTCCCTGGTCCCACATTTCGATGGATTTTATTGTGGAGTTGCCTAGGTCGAATGGCATGAATACCATTCTTGTGGTAGTAGATCGGTTTTCCAAGATGGCACACTTTATCCCTCTCAAAGGATTACCCTCCTCACCCGCCCTTGCGGATATTTTTGCCAAAGAGATTTTCCGGATCCATGGGATTCCTACATCCATCGTGTCCGATCGGGGTTCCCAGTTCGTCTCCAAGTTCTGGAGAAATTTCACCAAGAGACTAGGTATCTCGTCTTCCTTTTCTTCTGGATATCACCCTCAATCCAACGGACAGACCGAGAGGGTTAATCAATCCCTCGAGAAATACTTAAGGTGCTTCGTCTCTAATTCTCAGGATGACTGGGCAGAATTACTTATCTGGGCTGAGTACGCATTCAATTCTTCCAGGAATGAGTCTACCCACGAGACTCCCTTCTTTATCAACTACGGATTCCATCCGGCTCGCCTACCTATTACTAAAGAATCCTCTGGGGTACCAGCCGTGGACGAACATATTGCTCTCCTACAAGACTCTTGGTCCAGAATACAATCTGCATTACAAAAAGCATCCTTGACATCTAAAAATCAGGCTGATCGTCACCGTCGTCCGGCACCCGAATACAAACCCGGGGACAAGGTTTGGCTATCATCCAAGAACATCCGTCTCAAAACGCCTTCCCTCAAATTGGCTCCTAGGTTCCTGGGTCCCTTTTCCATTTTGGAGCAGGTTAATCCGGTTTCTTTTCGACTCCAACTTCCTCAAAGCATGAGAATTCCGAATGTCTTTCACACCTCACTTCTCAAACCTTTTATCTCCAGTAGCCTCTTTCCGGATCACACTTCGAAACCAGATCCTGTGATGGTACAGGGTAACGAAGAGTATGAAATACAGGCTCTACTGGATTCCCGTCTTTCAAGAGGTAAAGTCCACTTCTTGGTCCACTGGAGAGGTTTTGGACCCGAAGAGAGGTCATGGGTACCCCTGAAAGATATTCATGCTCCAGGACTCCTCAAACGCTTTCGTAAGAAGTTTCCATCAAAACCATGGAAGGATCGTCCTGAGGCCGATCCTGAAGGGGGGGGTACTGTGAGGAATCAGGGATCGCGGCGCCCGCGCCCTGGTTCCTCTGCTGATATATTCCCTCCTGCTGCCGTGGCGCGCACACCTCGCCAGTGTCACTCACCTCCGTCGGTTCTGGGGGTTCCCCGGCGTCCTCGGCGTCCCCGGTTTCCAGCAGTACCTCACGCGGCCGCCATGTTGCTCGGGCGCGCGCCTGAACAGCGCGCGCCGGGCGAAGTTAATTTATTCACTGCTCTGGCAGTGAAGACCCGCCCCCAATACAGGAATATGATCTCCTGTCAAGACAAGAGTCCTCACCTGTCTGCCAATCAAGGGAACCTATCCAGGATGGCTCCACGCAGTCCTCCAGGTCTGCCTTCACTTCTGATTGGTCAGCCACACTTTATAATGCCAGTCCTTCCTATCATTCATTGCTCGACATAGTTTTCACTTGGATTACTACTCTGGCGTTTTCTCTCTCATTCACTCAGGTTACGACTTGGCTTGGCGGACGTCTCTCTCTGGCTCTAGACCCCTGCTTGGACAAACGACCTTCCAGTATTCTCCAATCCCAGACCTTGGCTAACGGCAACGACAACGGCATTTCTACACCGGTACCGGCAAGTATTGCTAGCGAAATACACCTGGCCTGGCAACGCCAAAATCACCACACTCCGGACACGCTCCCTTTGCTGCGGGTGCGTGCTTCTATACGTTCCTCACCTCAGTGAAAGGAACGGGTCTGGTCTGCGGGCAGCACCGGCGTAACAACCGGGGATACGCTTATCACAATGCCTTTCTGGTCTGTGCTGAAGCAGGGCATTCTGGCAGCCAAGTGGCTTGACCTTTATTAGTGAGCCTGGTTACCCCCTCTCGGAACCACAGACTTAGAAATCGCCAGCTCATATACAGTGCATAAAATATATTTATATATATACCCTTATACACCATTTTAATAAAAAATATCACAAAATTCTTCTAAGTCCCTCGGAAAGAGTGAAAGACGCGCAGGTTCTTTTTCAGAGCTGCTAGACCTTCCTATAAGAAGTTAGCCAAAAAGTAGCTTCGAAAAACGCTTAGGTTAAGTTTCAGAGTTGCTTCTAATGTACCAAAGCTGGACTTAGATATAATTTCACTCTCACAACATTATGGCTGGTTGGAGACAGTCCGAACCACAAGTACCGGGTCCATGGTTCTGGCCGTATACTGGGGGGACGGGGATGACTCCCATTAACCCCTGACTATACCGGGGATACGCTTATCACAATGCCTTTCTGGTCTGTGCTGAAGCAGGGCATTCTGGCAGCCAAGTGGCTTGACCTTTATTAGTGAGCCTGGTTACCCCCTCTCGGAACCACAGACTTAGAAATCGCCAGCTCATATACAGTGCATAAAATATATTTATATATATACCCTTATACACCATTTTAATAAAAAATATCACAAAATTCTTCTAAGTCTCTCTGGAAGAGTGAAAGACGCGCACGTTCATTTTCAGAGCTCCTATACCTTCCTATAAGAAGTTAGCTAAAAAGTAGCTTCGAAAAACGCTTAGGTTAAGTTTCAGAGTTGCTTCTAATGTACCAAAGCTGGACTTAGACATAATTTCACTCTCACAACATTATGGCTGGTTGGAGAGGGTCCGAACCACAAGTACCGGGTCCATGGTTCTGGCCGTATACTGGGGGGACGGGGACGACTCCCATTAACCCCTGACTATACCGGGGATACGCTTATCACAATGCCTTTCTGGTCTGTGCTGAAGCAGGGCATTCTGGCAGCCAAGTGGCTTGACCTTTATTAGTGAGCCTGGTTACCCCCTCTCGGAACCACAGACTTAGAAATCGCCAGCTCATATACAGTGCATAAAATATATTTATATATATATATACCCTTATACACCATTTTAATAAAAAATATCACAAAATTCTTCTAAGTCTCTCGGGAAGAGTGAAAGACGCGCACGTTCATTTTTAGAGCTCTGAGACCTTCCTATAAGAAGTTATCTAAAAAGTAGCTTCGAAAAACGCTTAGGTTAAGTTTCAGAGTTGCTTCTAATGTACCAAAGCTGGACTTAGACATAATTTCACTCTCACAACATTATGGCTGGTTGGAGACAGTCCGAACCACAAGTACCGGGTCCATGGTTCTGGCCGTATACTGGGGGGACGGGGACGACTCCCATTAACCCCTGACTATACCGGGTATACGCTTATCACAATGCCTTTCTGGTCTGTGCTGAAGCAGGGCATTCTGGCAGCCAAGTGGCTTGACCTTTATTAGTGAGCCTGGTTACCCCCTCTCGGAACCACAGACTTAGAAATCGCCAGCTCATATACAGTGCATAAAATATATTTATATATATACCCTTATACACCATTTTAATAAAAAAATATCACAAAATTCTTCTAAGTCTCTCGGGAAGAGTGAAAGACGCGCACGTTCATTTTCAGAGCTCCTAGACCTTCCTATAAGAAGTTAGCCAAAAAGTAGCTTCGAAAAACGCTTAGGTTAAGTTTCAGAGTTGCTTCTAATGTACCAAAGCTGGACTTAGACATAATTTCACTCTCACAACATTATGGCTGGTTGGAGACAGTCCGAACCACAAGTACCGGGTCCATGGTTCTGGCCGTATACTGGGGGGACGGGGACGACTCCCATTAACCCCTGACTATACCGGGGATACGCTTATCACAATGCCTTTCTGGTCTGTGCTGAAGCAGGGCATTCTGGCAGGCAAGTGGCTTGACCTTTATTAGTGAGCCTGGTTACCCCCTCTCGGAACCACAGACTTAGAAATCGCCAGCTCATATACAGTGCATAAAATATATTTATATATATACCCTTATACACCATTTTAATAAAAAATATCACAAAATTCTTCTAAGTCCCTCGGGAAGAGTGAAAGACGCGCACGTTCATTTTCAGAGCTCCTAGACCTTCCTATAAGAAGTTAGCCAAAAAGTAGCTTCGAAAAACGCTTAGGTTAAGTTTCAGAGTTGCTTCTCATGTACCAAAGCTGGACTTAGACATAATGTCACTCTCACAACATTATGGCTGGTTGGAGACAGTCCGAACCACAAGTACCGGGTCCCTGGTTCTGGCCGTATACTGGGGGGACGGGGACGACTCCCATTAACCCCTGACTATACCGGGGATACGCTTATCACAATGCCTTTCTGGTCTGTGCTGAAGCAGGGCATTCTGGCAGCCAAGTGGCTTGACCTTTATTAGTGAGCCTGGTTACCCCGTCTCGGAACCACAGACTTAGAAATCGCCAGCTCATATACAGTGCATAAAATATATTTATATATATACCCTTATACACTATTTTAATAAAAAATATCACAAAATTCTTCTAAGTTCCTCGGGAAGAGTGAAAGACGCGCACGTTCATTTTCAGAGCTCCTAGACCTTCCTATAAGAAGTTAGCTAAAAAGTAGCTTCGAAAAACGCTTAGGTTAAGTTTCAGAGTTGCTTCTAATGTACCAAAGCTGGACTTAGACATAATTTCACTCTCACAACATTATGGCTGGTTGGAGAGGGTCCGAACCACAAGTACCGGGTCCATGGTACTGGCCGTATAATGGGGGGACGGGGACGACTCCCATTAACCCCTGACTATACCGGGGATACGCTTATCACAATGCCTTTCTGGTCTGTGCTGAAGCAGGGCATTCTGGCAGCCAAGTGGCTTGACCTTTATTAGTGAGCCTGGTTACCCCCTCTCGGAACCACAGACTTAGAAATCGCCAGCTCATATACAGTGCATAAAATATATTTATATATATACCCTTATACACCATTTTAATAAAAAATATCACAAAATTCTTCTAAGTCCCTCGGAAAGATTGAAAGACGCGTACGTTCATTTTCAGAGCTCCTAGACCTTCCTATAAGAAGTTAGCCAAAAAGTAGCTTCGAAAAACGCTTAGGTTAAGTTTCAGAGTTGCTTCTAATGTACCAAAGCTGGACTTAGATATAATTTCACTCTCACAACATTATGGCTGGTTGGAGACAGTCCGAACCACAAGTACCGGGTCCATGGTTCTGGCCGTATACTGGGGGGACGGGGACGACTCCCATTAACCCCTGACTATACCGGGGATACGCTTATCACAATGCCTTTCTGGTCTGTGCTGAAGCAGGGCATTCTGGCAGCCAAGTGGCTTGACCTTTATTAGTGAGCCTGGTTACCCCCTCTCGGAACCACAGACTTAGAAATCGCCAGCTCATATACAGTGCATAAAATATATTTATATATATACCCTTATACACCATTTTAATAAAAAATATCACAAAATTCTTCTAAGTCTCTCTGGAAGAGTGAAAAACGCGCACGTTCATTTTCAGAGCTCCTAGACCTTCCTATAAGAAGTTAGCTAAAAAGTAGCTTCGAAAAACGCTTAGGTTAAGTTTCAGAGTTGCTTCTAATGTACCAAAGCTGGACTTAGACATAATTTCACTCTCACAACATTATGGCTGGTTGGAGAGGGTCCGAACCACAAGTACCGGGTCCATGGTTCTGGCCGTATACTGGGGGGACGGGGACGACTCCCATTAACCCCTGACTATACCGGGGATACGCTTATCACAATGCCTTTCTGGTCTGTGCTGAAGCAGGGCATTCTGGCAGCCAAGTGGCTTGACCTTTATTAGTGAGCCTGGTTACCCCCTCTCGGAACCACAGACTTAGAAATCGCCAGCTCATATACAGTGCATAAAATATATTTATATATATATACCCTTATACACCATTTTAATAAAAAATATCACAAAATTCTTCTAAGTCTCTCGGGAAGAGTGAAAGACGCGCACGTTCATTTTTAGAGCTCTGAGACCTTCCTATAAGAAGTTATCTAAAAAGTAGCTTCGAAAAACGCTTAGGTTAAGTTTCAGAGTTGCTTCTAATGTACCAAAGCTGGACTTAGACATAATTTCACTCTCACAACATTATGGCTGGTTGGAGACAGTCCGAACCACAAGTACCGGGTCCATGGTTCTGGCCGTATACTGGGGGGACGGGGACGACTCCCATTAACCCCTGACTATACCGGGTATACGCTTATCACAATGCCTTTCTGGTCTGTGCTGAAGCAGGGCATTCTGGCAGCCAAGTGGCTTGACCTTTATTAGTGAGCCTGGTTACCCCCTCTCGGAACCACAGACTTAGAAATCGCCAACTCATATACAGTGCATAAAATATATTTATATATATACCCTTATACACCATTTTAATAAAAAATATCACAAAATTCTTCTAAGTCCCTCGGGAAGAGTGAAAGACGCGCACGTTCATTTTCAGAGCTCCTAGACCTTCCTATAAGAAGTTAGCCAAAAAGTAGCTTCGAAAAACGCTTAGGTTAAGTTTCAGAGTTGCTTCTCATGTACCAAAGCTGGACTTAGACATAATGTCACTCTCACAACATTATGGCTGGTTGGAGACAGTCCGAACCACAAGTACCGGGTCCCTGGTTCTGGCCGTATACTGGGGGGACGGGGACGACTCCCATTAACCCCTGACTATACCGGGGATACGCTTATCACAATGCCTTTCTGGTCTGTGCTGAAGCAGGGCATTCTGGCAGCCAAGTGGCTTGACCTTTATTAGTGAGCCTGGTTACCCCGTCTCGGAACCACAGACTTAGAAATCGCCAGCTCATATACAGTGCATAAAATATATTTATATATATACCCTTATACACCATTTTAATAAAAAATATCACAAAATTCTTCTAAGTTCCTCGGGAAGAGTGAAAGACGCGCACGTTCATTTTCAGAGCTCCTAGACCTTCCTATAAGAAGTTAGCTAAAAAGTAGCTTCGAAAAACGCTTAGGTTAAGTTTCAGAGTTGCTTCTAATGTACCAAAGCTGGACTTAGACATAATTTCACTCTCACAACATTATGGCTGGTTGGAGAGGGTCCGAACCACAAGTACCGGGTCCATGGTTCTGGCCGTATAATGGGGGGACGGGGACGACTCCCATTAACCCCTGACTATACCGGGGATACGCTTATCACAATGCCTTTCTGGTCTGTGCTGAAGCAGGGCATTCTGGCAGCCAAGTGGCTTGACCTTTATTAGTGAGCCTGGTTACCCCCTCTCGGAACCACAGACTTAGAAATCGCCAGCTCATATACAGTGCATAAAATATATTTATATATATACCCTTATACACCATTTTAATAAAAAATATCACAAAATTCTTCTAAGTCCCTCGGAAAGAGTGAAAGACGCGCACGTTCATTTTCAGAGCTCCTAGACCTTCCTATAAGAAGTTAGCCAAAAAGTAGCTTCGAAAAACGCTTAGGTTAAGTTTCAGAGTTGCTTCTAATGTACCAAAGCTGGACTTAGATATAATTTCACTCTCACAACATTATGGCTGGTTGGAGACAGTCCGAACCACAAGTACCGGGTCCATGGTTCTGGCCGTATACTGGGGGGACGGGGACGACTCCCATTAACCCCTGACTATACCGGGGATACGCTTATCACAATGCCTTTCTGGTCTGTGCTGAAGCAGGGCATTCTGGCAGCCAAGTGGCTTGACCTTTATTAGTGAGCCTGGTTACCCCCTCTCGGAACCACAGACTTAGAAATCGCCAGCTCATATACAGTGCATAAAATATATTTATATATATACCCTTATACACCATTTTAATAAAAAATATCACAAAATTCTTCTAAGTCCCTCGGAAAGAGTGAAAGACGCGCACGTTCATTTTCAGAGCTCCTAGACCTTCCTATAAGAAGTTAGCCAAAAAGTAGCTTCGAAAAACGCTTAGGTTAAGTTTCAGAGTTGCTTCTAATGTACCAAAGCTGGACTTAGATATAATTTCACTCTCACAACATTATGGCTGGTTGGAGACAGTCCGAACCACAAGTACCGGGTCCATGGTTCTGGCCGTATACTGGGGGGACGGGGACGACTCCCATTAACCCCTGACTATACCGGGGATACGCTTATCACAATGCCTTTCTGGTCTGTGCTGAAGCAGGGCATTCTGGCAGCCAAGTGGCTTGACCTTTATTAGTGAGCCTGGTTACACCCTCTCGGAACCACAGACTTAGAAATCGCCAGCTCATAAACAGTGCATAAAATATATTTATATATATACCCTTATACACCATTTTAATAAAAAATATCATAAAATTCTTCTAAGTCTCTCTGGAAGAGTGAAAGACGCGCACGTTCATTTTCAGAGCTCCTAGACCTTCCTATAAGAAGTTAGCTAAAAAGTAGCTTCGAAAAACGCTTAGGTTAAGTTTCAGAGTTGCTTCTAATGTACCAAAGCTGGACTTAGACATAATTTCACTCTCACAACATTATGGCTGGTTGGAGAGGGTCCGAACCACAAGTACCGGGTCCATGGTTCTGGCCGTATACTGGGGAACGGGGACGACTCCCATTAACCCCTGACTATACCGGGGATACGCTTATCACAATGCCTTTCTGGTCTGTGCTGAAGCAGGGCATTCTGGCAGCCAAGTGGCTTGACCTTTATTAGTGAGCCTGGTTACCCCCTCTCGGAACCACAGACTTAGAAATCGCCAGCTCATATACAGTGCATAAAATATATTTATATATATATACCCTTATACACCATTTTAATAAAAAATATCACAAAATTCTTCTAAGTCTCTCGGGAAGAGTGAAAGACGCGCACGTTCATTTTCAGAGCTCCGAGACCTTCCTATAAGAAGTTAGCTAAAAAGTAGCTTCGAAAAACGCTTAGGTTAAGTTTCAGAGTTGCTTCTAATGTACCAAAGCTGGACTTAGACATAATTTCACTCTCACAACATTATGGCTGGTTGGAGACAGTCCGAACCACAAGTACCGGGTCCATGGTTCTGGCCGTATACTGGGGGGACGGGGACGACTCCCATTAACCCCTGACTATACCGGGTATACGCTTATCACAATGCCTTTCTGGTCTGTGCTGAAGCAGGGCATTCTGGCAGCCAAGTGGCTTGACCTTTATTAGTGAGCCTGGTTACCCCCTCTCGGAACCACAGACTTAGAAATCGCCAACTCATATACAGTGCATAAAATATATTTATATATATACCCTTATACACCATTTTAATAAAAAAATATCACAAAATTCTTCTAAGTCTCTCGGGAAGAGTGAAAGACGCGCACGTTCATTTTCAGAGCTCCTAGACCTTCCTATAAGAAGTTAGCCAAAAAGTAGCTTCGAAAAACGCTTAGGTTAAGTTTCAGAGTTGCTTCTAATGTACCAAAGCTGGACTTAGACATAATTTCACTCTCACAACATTATGGCTGGTTGGAGACAGTCCGAACCACAAGTACCGGGTCCATGGTTCTGGCCGTATACTGGGGGGACGGGGACGACTCCCATTAACCCCTGACTATACCGGGGATACGCTTATCACAATGCCTTTCTGGTCTGTGCTGAAGCAGGGCATTCTGGCAGGCAAGTGGCTTGACCTTTATTAGTGAGCCTGGTTACCCCCTCTCGGAACCACAGACTTAGAAATCGCCAGCTCATATACAGTGCATAAAATATATTTATATATATACCCTTATACACCATTTTAATAAAAAATATCACAAAATTCTTCTAAGTCCCTCGGGAAGAGTGAAAGACGCGCACGTTCATTTTCAGAGCTCCTAGACCTTCCTATAAGAAGTTAGCCAAAAAGTAGCTTCGAAAAACGCTTAGGTTAAGTTTCAGAGTTGCTTCTCATGTACCAAAGCTGGACTTAGACATAATGTCACTCTCACAACATTATGGCTGGTTGGAGACAGTCCGAACCACAAGTACCGGGTCCCTGGTTCTGGCCGTATACTGGGGGGACGGGGACGACTCCCATTAACCCCTGACTATACCGGGGATACGCTTATCACAATGCCTTTCTGGTCTGTGCTGAAGCAGGGCATTCTGGCAGCCAAGTGGCTTGACCTTTATTAGTGAGCCTGGTTACCCCGTCTCGGAACCACAGACTTAGAAATCGCCAGCTCATATACAGTGCATAAAATATATTTATATATATACCCTTATACACCATTTTAATAAAAAATATCACAAAATTCTTCTAAGTTCCTCGGGAAGAGTGAAAGACGCGCACGTTCATTTTCAGAGCTCCTAGACCTTCCTATAAGAAGTTAGCTAAAAAGTAGCTTCGAAAAACGCTTAGGTTAAGTTTCAGAGTTGCTTCTAATGTACCAAAGCTGGACTTAGATATAATTTCACTCTCACAACATTATGGCTGGTTGGAGAGGGTCCGAACCACAAGTACCGGGTCCATGGTTCTGGCCGTATAATGGGGGGACGGGGACGACTCCCATTAACCCCTGACTATACCGGGGATACGCTTATCACAATGCCTTTCTGGTCTGTGCTGAAGCAGGGCATTCTGGCAGCCAAGTGGCTTGACCTTTATTAGTGAGCCTGGTTACCCCCTCTCGGAACCACAGACTTAGAAATCGCCAGCTCATATACAGTGCATAAAATATATTTATATATATACCCTTATACACCATTTTAATAAAAAATATCACAAAATTCTTCTAAGTCCCTCGGAAAGAGTGAAAGACGCGCACGTTCATTTTCAGAGCTCCTAGACCTTCCTATAAGAAGTTAGCCAAAAAGTAGCTTCGAAAAACGCTTAGGTTAAGTTTCAGAGTTGCTTCTAATGTACCAAAGCTGGACTTAGATATAATTTCACTCTCACAACATTATGGCTGGTTGGAGACAGTCCGAACCACAAGTACCGGGTCCATGGTTCTGGCCGTATACTGGGGGGACGGGGACGACTCCCATTAACCCCTGACTATACCGGGGATACGCTTATCACAATGCCTTTCTGGTCTGTGCTGAAGCAGGGCATTCTGGCAGCCAAGTGGCTTGACCTTTATTAGTGAGCCTGGTTACACCCTCTCGGAACCACAGACTTAGAAATCGCCAGCTCATAAACAGTGCATAAAATATATTTATATATATACCCTTATACACCATTTTAATAAAAAATATCATAAAATTCTTCTAAGTCTCTCTGGAAGAGTGAAAGACGCGCACGTTCATTTTCAGAGCTCCTAGACCTTCCTATAAGAAGTTAGCTAAAAAGTAGCTTCGAAAAACGCTTAGGTTAAGTTTCAGAGTTGCTTCTAATGTACCAAAGCTGGACTTAGACATAATTTCACTCTCACAACATTATGGCTGGTTGGAGAGGGTCCGAACCACAAGTACCGGGTCCATGGTTCTGGCCGTATACTGGGGAACGGGGACGACTCCCATTAACCCCTGACTATACCGGGGATACGCTTATCACAATGCCTTTCTGGTCTGTGCTGAAGCAGGGCATTCTGGCAGCCAAGTGGCTTGACCTTTATTAGTGAGCCTGGTTACCCCCTCTCGGAACCACAGACTTAGAAATCGCCAGCTCATATACAGTGCATAAAATATATTTATATATATATACCCTTATACACCATTTTAATAAAAAATATCACAAAATTCTTCTAAGTCCCTCGGGAAGAGTGAAAGACGCGCACGTTCATTTTCAGAGCTCCTAGACCTTCCTATAAGAAGTTAGCCAAAAAGTAGCTTCGAAAAACGCTTAGGTTAAGTTTCAGAGTTGCTTCTCATGTACCAAAGCTGGACTTAGACATAATGTCACTCTCACAACATTATGGCTGGTTGGAGACAGTCCGAACCACAAGTACCGGGTCCCTGGTTCTGGCCGTATACTGGGGGGACGGGGACGACTCCCATTAACCCCTGACTATACCGGGGATACGCTTATCACAATGCCTTTCTGGTCTGTGCTGAAGCAGGGCATTCTGGCAGCCAAGTGGCTTGACCTTTATTAGTGAGCCTGGTTACCCCGTCTCGGAACCACAGACTTAGAAATCGCCAGCTCATATACAGTGCATAAAATATATTTATATATATACCCTTATACACCATTTTAATAAAAAATATCACAAAATTCTTCTAAGTTCCTCGGGAAGAGTGAAAGACGCGCACGTTCATTTTCAGAGCTCCTAGACCTTCCTATAAGAAGTTAGCTAAAAAGTAGCTTCGAAAAACGCTTAGGTTAAGTTTCAGAGTTGCTTCTAATGTACCAAAGCTGGACTTAGACATAATTTCACTCTCACAACATTATGGCTGGTTGGAGAGGGTCCGAACCACAAGTACCGGGTCCATGGTTCTGGCCGTATAATGGGGGGACGGGGACGACTCCCATTAACCCCTGACTATACCGGGGATACGCTTATCACAATGCCTTTCTGGTCTGTGCTGAAGCAGGGCATTCTGGCAGCCAAGTGGCTTGACCTTTATTAGTGAGCCTGGTTACCCCCTCTCGGAACCACAGACTTAGAAATCGCCAGCTCATATACAGTGCATAAAATATATTTATATATATACCCTTATACACCATTTTAATAAAAAATATCACAAAATTCTTCTAAGTCCCTCGGAAAGAGTGAAAGACGCGCACGTTCATTTTCAGAGCTCCTAGACCTTCCTATAAGAAGTTAGCCAAAAAGTAGCTTCGAAAAACGCTTAGGTTAAGTTTCAGAGTTGCTTCTAATGTACCAAAGCTGGACTTAGATATAATTTCACTCTCACAACATTATGGCTGGTTGGAGACAGTCCGAACCACAAGTACCGGGTCCATGGTTCTGGCCGTATACTGGGGGGACGGGGACGACTCCCATTAACCCCTGACTATACCGGGGATACGCTTATCACAATGCCTTTCTGGTCTGTGCTGAAGCAGGGCATTCTGGCAGCCAAGTGGCTTGACCTTTATTAGTGAGCCTGGTTACACCCTCTCGGAACCACAGACTTAGAAATCGCCAGCTCATAAACAGTGCATAAAATATATTTATATATATACCCTTATACACCATTTTAATAAAAAATATCATAAAATTCTTCTAAGTCTCTCTGGAAGAGTGAAAGACGCGCACGTTCATTTTCAGAGCTCCTAGACCTTCCTATAAGAAGTTAGCCAAAAAGTAGCTTCGAAAAACGCTTAGGTTAAGTTTCAGAGTTGCTTCTAATGTACCAAAGCTGGACTTAGACATAATTTCACTCTCACAACATTATGGCTGGTTGGAGAGGGTCCGAACCACAAGTACCGGGTCCATGGTTCTGGCCGTATACTGGGGAACGGGGACGACTCCCATTAACCCCTGACTATACCGGGGATACGCTTATCACAATGCCTTTCTGGTCTGTGCTGAAGCAGGGCATTCTGGCAGCCAAGTGGCTTGACCTTTATTAGTGAGCCTGGTTACCCCCTCTCGGAACCACAGACTTAGAAATCGCCAGCTCATATACAGTGCATAAAATATATTTATATATATATACCCTTATACACCATTTTAATAAAAAATATCACAAAATTCTTCTAAGTCTCTCGGGAAGAGTGAAAGACGCGCACGTTCATTTTCAGAGCTCCGAGACCTTCCTATAAGAAGTTAGCTAAAAAGTAGCTTCGAAAAACGCTTAGGTTAAGTTTCAGAGTTGCTTCTAATGTACCAAAGCTGGACTTAGACATAATTTCACTCTCACAACATTATGGCTGGTTGGAGACAGTCCGAACCACAAGTACCGGGTCCATGGTTCTGGCCGTATACTGGGGGGACGGGGACGACTCCCATTAACCCCTGACTATACCGGGTATACGCTTATCACAATGCCTTTCTGGTCTGTGCTGAAGCAGGGCATTCTGGCAGCCAAGTGGCTTGACCTTTATTAGTGAGCCTGGTTACCCCCTCTCGGAACCACAGACTTAGAAATCGCCAGCTCATATACAGTGCATAAAATATATTTATATATATACCCTTATACACCATTTTAATAAAAAATATCACAAAATTCTTCTAAGTCTCTCGGGAAGAGTGAAAGACGCGCACGTTCATTTTCAGAGCTCCTAGACCTTCCTATAAGAAGTTAGCCAAAAAGTAGCTTCGAAAAACGCTTAGGTTAAGTTTCAGAGTTGCTTCTAATGTACCAAAGCTGGACTTAGATATAATTTCACTCTCACAACATTATGGCTGGTTGGAGACAGTCCGAACCACAAGTACCGGGTCCATGGTTCTGGCCGTATACTGGGGGGACGGGGACGACTCCCATTAACCCCTGACTATACCGGGGATACGCTTATCACAATGCCTTTCTGGTCTGTGCTGAAGCAGGGCATTCTGGCAGCCAAGTGGCTTGACCTTTATTAGTGAGCCTGGTTACCCCCTCTCGGAACCACAGACTTAGAAATCGCCAGCTCATATACAGTGCATAAAATATATTTATATATATACCCTTATACACCATTTTAATAAAAAATATCACAAAATTCTTCTAAGTCCCTCGGAAAGAGTGAAAGACGCGCACGTTCATTTTCAGAGCTCCTAGACCTTCCTATAAGAAGTTAGCCAAAAAGTAGCTTCGAAAAACGCTTAGGTTAAGTTTCAGAGTTGCTTCTAATGTACCAAAGCTGGACTTAGATATAATTTCACTCTCACAACATTATGGCTGGTTGGAGACAGTCCGAACCACAAGTACCGGGTCCATGGTTCTGGCCGTATACTGGGGGGACGGGGACGACTCCCATTAACCCCTGACTATACCGGGGATACGCTTATCACAATGCCTTTCTGGTCTGTGCTGAAGCAGGGCATTCTGGCAGCCAAGTGGCTTGACCTTTATTAGTGAGCCTGGTTACCCCCTCTCGGAACCACAGACTTAGAAATCGCCAGCTCATAAACAGTGCATAAAATATATTTATATATATACCCTTATACACCATTTTAATAAAAAATATCATAAAATTCTTCTAAGTCTCTCTGGAAGAGTGAAAGACGCGCACGTTCATTTTCAGAGCTCCTAGACCTTCCTATAAGAAGTTAGCTAAAAAGTAGCTTCGAAAAACGCTTAGGTTAAGTTTCAGAGTTGCTTCTAATGTACCAAAGCTGGACTTAGATATAATTTCACTCTCACAACATTATGGCTGGTTGGAGAGGGTCCGAACCACAAGTACCGGGTCCATGGTTCTGGCCGTATACTGGGGAACGGGGACGACTCCCATTAACCCCTGACTATACCGGGGATACGCTTATCACAATGCCTTTCTGGTCTGTGCTGAAGCAGGGCATTCTGGCAGCCAAGTGGCTTGACCTTTATTAGTGAGCCTGGTTACCCCCTCTCGGAACCACAGACTTAGAAATCGCCAGCTCATATACAGTGCATAAAATATATTTATATATATATACCCTTATACACCATTTTAATAAAAAATATCACAAAATTCTTCTAAGTCTCTCGGGAAGAGTGAAAGACGCGCACGTTCATTTTCAGAGCTCCGAGACCTTCCTATAAGAAGTTAGCTAAAATGTAGCTTCGAAAAACGCTTAGGTTAAGTTTCAGAGTTGCTTCTAATGTACCAAAGCTGGACTTAGACATAATTTCACTCTCACAACATTATGGCTGGTTGGAGACAGTCCGAACCACAAGTACCGGGTCCATGGTTCTGGCCGTATACTGGGGGGACGGGGACGACTCCCATTAACCCCTGACTATACCGGGTATACGCTTATCACAATGCCTTTCTGGTCTGTGCTGAAGCAGGGCATTCTGGCAGCCAAGTGGCTTGACCTTTATTAGTGAGCCTGGTTACCCCCTCTCGGAACCACAGACTTAGAAATCGCCAGCTCATATACAGTGCATAAAATATATTTATATATATATACCCTTATACACCATTTTAATAAAAAATATCACAAAATTCTTCTAAGTCTCTCGGGAAGAGTGAAAGACGCGCACGTTCATTTTCAGAGCTCCGAGACCTTCCTATAAGAAGTTAGCTAAAAAGTAGCTTCGAAAAACGCTTAGGTTAAGTTTCAGAGTTGCTTCTAATGTACCAAAGCTGGACTTAGACATAATTTCACTCTCACAACATTATGGCTGGTTGGAGACAGTCCGAACCACAAGTACCGGGTCCATGGTTCTGGCCGTATACTGGGGGGACGGGGACGACTCCCATTAACCCCTGACTATACCGGGTATACGCTTATCACAATGCCTTTCTGGTCTGTGCTGAAGCAGGGCATTCTGGCAGCCAAGTGGCTTGACCTTTATTAGTGAGCCTGGTTACCCCCTCTCGGAACCACAGACTTAGAAATCGCCAGCTCATATACAGTGCATAAAATATATTTATATATATACCCTTATACACCATTTTAATAAAAAATATCACAAAATTCTTCTAAGTCTCTCGGGAAGAGTGAAAGACGCGCACGTTCATTTTCAGAGCTCCTAGACCTTCCTATAAGAAGTTAGCTAAAAAGTAGCTTCGAAAAACGCTTAGGTTAAGTTTCAGAGTTGCTTCTAATGTACCAAAGCTGGACTTAGACATAATTTCACTCTCACAACATTATGGCTGGTTGGAGAGGGTCCGAACCACAAGTACCGGGTCCATGGTTCTGGCCGTATACTGGGGGGACGGGGACGACTCCCATTAACCCCTGACTATACCGGGGATACGCTTATCACAATGCCTTTCTGGTCTGTGCTGAAGCAGGGCATTCTGGCAGCCAAGTGGCTTGACCTTTATTAGTGAGCCTGGTTACCCCGTCTCGGAACCACAGACTTAGAAATCGCCAGCTCATATACAGTGCATAAAATATATTTATATATATACCCTTATACACCATTTTAATAAAAAATATCACAAAATTCTTCTAAGTCCCTCGGAAAGAGTGAAAGACGCGCACGTTCATTTTCAGAGCTCCTAGACCTTCCTATAAGAAGTTAGCCAAAAAGTAGCTTCGAAAAACGCTTAGGTTAAGTTTCAGAGTTGCTTCTAATGTACCAAAGCTGGACTTAGATATAATTTCACTCTCACAACATTATGGCTGGTTGGAGACAGTCCGAACCACAAGTACCGGGTCCATGGTTCTGGCCGTATACTGGGGGGACGGGGACGACTCCCATTAACCCCTGACTATACCGGGGATACGCTTATCACAATGCCTTTCTGGTCTGTGCTGAAGCAGGGCATTCTGGCAGCCAAGTGGCTTGACCTTTATTAGTGAGCCTGGTTACCCCCTCTCGGAACCACAGACTTAGAAATCGCCAGCTCATATACAGTGCATAAAATATATTTATATATATACCCTTATACACCATTTTAATAAAAAATATCACAAAATTCTTCTAAGTCCCTCGGAAAGAGTGAAAGACGCGCACGTTCATTTTCAGAGCTCCTAGACCTTCCTATAAGAAGTTAGCCAAAAAGTAGCTTCGAAAAACGCTTAGGTTAAGTTTCAGAGTTGCTTCTAATGTACCAAAGCTGGACTTAGATATAATTTCACTCTCACAACATTATGGCTGGTTGGAGACAGTCCGAACCACAAGTACCGGGTCCATGGTTCTGGCCGTATACTGGGGGGACGGGGACGACTCCCATTAACCCCTGACTATACCGGGGATACGCTTATCACAATGCCTTTCTGGTCTGTGCTGAAGCAGGGCATTCTGGCAGCCAAGTGGCTTGACCTTTATTAGTGAGCCTGGTTACCCCCTCTCGGAACCACAGACTTAGAAATCGCCAGCTCATATACAGTGCATAAAATATATTTATATATATACCCTTATACACCATTTTAATAAAAAATATCACAAAATTCTTCTAAGTCCCTCGGAAAGAGTGAAAGACGCGCACGTTCATTTTCAGAGCTCCTAGACCTTCCTATAAGAAGTTAGCCAAAAAGTAGCTTCGAAAAACGCTTAGGTTAAGTTTCAGAGTTGCTTCTAATGTACCAAAGCTGGACTTAGATATAATTTCACTCTCACAACATTATGGCTGGTTGGAGACAGTCCGAACCACAAGTACCGGGTCCATGGTTCTGGCCGTATACTGGGGGGACGGGGACGACTCCCATTAACCCCTGACTATACCGGGGATACGCTTATCACAATGCCTTTCTGGTCTGTGCTGAAGCAGGGCATTCTGGCAGCCAAGTGGCTTGACCTTTATTAGTGAGCCTGGTTACCCCCTCTCGGAACCACAGACTTAGAAATCGCCAGCTCATAAACAGTGCATAAAATATATTTATATATATACCCTTATACACCATTTTAATAAAAAATATCATAAAATTCTTCTAAGTCTCTCTGGAAGAGTGAAAGACGCGCACGTTCATTTTCAGAGCTCCTAGACCTTCCTATAAGAAGTTAGCTAAAAAGTAGCTTCGAAAAACGCTTAGGTTAAGTTTCAGAGTTGCTTCTAATGTACCAAAGCTGGACTTAGATATAATTTCACTCTCACAACATTATGGCTGGTTGGAGAGGGTCCGAACCACAAGTACCGGGTCCATGGTTCTGGCCGTATACTGGGGAACGGGGACGACTCCCATTAACCCCTGACTATACCGGGGATACGCTTATCACAATGCCTTTCTGGTCTGTGCTGAAGCAGGGCATTCTGGCAGCCAAGTGGCTTGACCTTTATTAGTGAGCCTGGTTACCCCCTCTCGGAACCACAGACTTAGAAATCGCCAGCTCATATACAGTGCATAAAATATATTTATATATATATACCCTTATACACCATTTTAATAAAAAATATCACAAAATTCTTCTAAGTCTCTCGGGAAGAGTGAAAGACGCGCACGTTCATTTTCAGAGCTCCGAGACCTTCCTATAAGAAGTTAGCTAAAATGTAGCTTCGAAAAACGCTTAGGTTAAGTTTCAGAGTTGCTTCTAATGTACCAAAGCTGGACTTAGACATAATTTCACTCTCACAACATTATGGCTGGTTGGAGACAGTCCGAACCACAAGTACCGGGTCCATGGTTCTGGCCGTATACTGGGGGGACGGGGACGACTCCCATTAACCCCTGACTATACCGGGTATACGCTTATCACAATGCCTTTCTGGTCTGTGCTGAAGCAGGGCATTCTGGCAGCCAAGTGGCTTGACCTTTATTAGTGAGCCTGGTTACCCCCTCTCGGAACCACAGACTTAGAAATCGCCAGCTCATATACAGTGCATAAAATATATTTATATATATATACCCTTATACACCATTTTAATAAAAAATATCACAAAATTCTTCTAAGTCTCTCGGGAAGAGTGAAAGACGCGCACGTTCATTTTCAGAGCTCCGAGACCTTCCTATAAGAAGTTAGCTAAAAAGTAGCTTCGAAAAACGCTTAGGTTAAGTTTCAGAGTTGCTTCTAATGTACCAAAGCTGGACTTAGACATAATTTCACTCTCACAACATTATGGCTGGTTGGAGACAGTCCGAACCACAAGTACCGGGTCCATGGTTCTGGCCGTATACTGGGGGGACGGGGACGACTCCCATTAACCCCTGACTATACCGGGTATACGCTTATCACAATGCCTTTCTGGTCTGTGCTGAAGCAGGGCATTCTGGCAGCCAAGTGGCTTGACCTTTATTAGTGAGCCTGGTTACCCCCTCTCGGAACCACAGACTTAGAAATCGCCAGCTCATATACAGTGCATAAAATATATTTATATATATACCCTTATACACCATTTTAATAAAAAATATCACAAAATTCTTCTAAGTCCCTCGGAAAGAGTGAAAGACGCGCACGTTCATTTTCAGAGCTCCTAGACCTTCCTATAAGAAGTTAGCCAAAAAGTAGCTTCGAAAAACGCTTAGGTTAAGTTTCAGAGTTGCTTCTAATGTACCAAAGCTGGACTTAGATATAATTTCACTCTCACAACATTATGGCTGGTTGGAGACAGTCCGAACCACAAGTACCGGGTCCATGGTTCTGGCCGTATACTGGGGGGACGGGGACGACTCCCATTAACCCCTGACTATACCGGGGATACGCTTATCACAATGCCTTTCTGGTCTGTGCTGAAGCAGGGCATTCTGGCAGCCAAGTGGCTTGACCTTTATTAGTGAGCCTGGTTACCCCCTCTCGGAACCACAGACTTAGAAATCGCCAGCTCATAAACAGTGCATAAAATATATTTATATATATACCCTTATACACCATTTTAATAAAAAATATCATAAAATTCTTCTAAGTCTCTCTGGAAGAGTGAAAGACGCGCACGTTCATTTTCAGAGCTCCTAGACCTTCCTATAAGAAGTTAGCTAAAAAGTAGCTTCGAAAAACGCTTAGGTTAAGTTTCAGAGTTGCTTCTAATGTACCAAAGCTGGACTTAGATATAATTTCACTCTCACAACATTATGGCTGGTTGGAGAGGGTCCGAACCACAAGTACCGGGTCCATGGTTCTGGCCGTATACTGGGGAACGGGGACGACTCCCATTAACCCCTGACTATACCGGGGATACGCTTATCACAATGCCTTTCTGGTCTGTGCTGAAGCAGGGCATTCTGGCAGCCAAGTGGCTTGACCTTTATTAGTGAGCCTGGTTACCCCCTCTCGGAACCACAGACTTAGAAATCGCCAGCTCATATACAGTGCATAAAATATATTTATATATATATACCCTTATACACCATTTTAATAAAAAATATCACAAAATTCTTCTAAGTCTCTCGGGAAGAGTGAAAGACGCGCACGTTCATTTTCAGAGCTCCGAGACCTTCCTATAAGAAGTTAGCTAAAATGTAGCTTCGAAAAACGCTTAGGTTAAGTTTCAGAGTTGCTTCTAATGTACCAAAGCTGGACTTAGACATAATTTCACTCTCACAACATTATGGCTGGTTGGAGACAGTCCGAACCACAAGTACCGGGTCCATGGTTCTGGCCGTATACTGGGGGGACGGGGACGACTCCCATTAACCCCTGACTATACCGGGGATACGCTTATCACAATGCCTTTCTGGTCTGTGCTGAAGCAGGGCATTCTGGCAGGCAAGTGGCTTGACCTTTATTAGTGAGCCTGGTTACCCCCTCTCGGAACCACAGACTTAGAAATCGCCAGCTCATATACAGTGCATAAAATATATTTATATATATACCCTTATACACCATTTTAATAAAAAAATATCACAAAATTCTTCTAAGTCTCTCGGGAAGAGTGAAAGACGCGCACGTTCATTTTCAGAGCTCCTAGACCTTCCTATAAGAAGTTAGACAAAAAGTAGCTTCGAAAAACGCTTAGGTTAAGTTTCAAAGTTGCTTCTAATGTACCAAAGCTGGACTTAGACATAATTTCACTCTCACAACATTATGGCTGGTTGGAGACAGTCCGAACTACAAGTACCGGGTCCATGGTTCTGGCCGTATACTGGGGGGACGGGGACGACTCCCATTAACCCCTGACTATACCGGGGATACGCTTATCACAATGCCTTTCTGGTCTGTGCTGAAGCAGGGCATTCTGGCAGGCAAGTGGCTTGACCTTTATTAGTGAATATGGTTACCCCCTCTCGGAACCACAGACTTAGAAATCGCCAGCTCATATACAGTGCATAAAATATATTTATATATATACCCTTATACACCATTTTAATAAAAAATATCACAAAATTCTTCTAAGTCCCTCGGGAAGAGTGAAAGACGCGCACGTTCATTTTCAGAGCTCCTAGACCTTCCTATAAGAAGTTAGCCAAAAAGTAGCTTCGAAAAACGCTTAGGTTAAGTTTCAGAGTTGCTTCTCATGTACCAAAGCTGGACTTAGACATAATGTCACTCTCACAACATTATGGCTGGTTGGAGACAGTCCGAACCACAAGTACCGGGTCCCTGGTTCTGGCCGTATACTGGGGGGACGGGGACGACTCCCATTAACCCCTGACTATACCGGGGATACGCTTATCACAATGCCTTTCTGGTCTGTGCTGAAGCAGGGCATTCTGGCAGCCAAGTGGCTTGACCTTTATTAGTGAGCCTGGTTACCCCCTCTCGGAACCACAGACTTAGAAATCGCCAGCTCATATACAGTGCATAAAATATATTTATATATATATACCCTTATACACCATTTTAATAAAAAATATCACAAAATTCTTCTAAGTCTCTCGGGAAGAGTGAAAGACGCGCACGTTCATTTTCAGAGCTCCGAGACCTTCCTATAAGAAGTTAGCTAAAAAGTAGCTTCGAAAAACGCTTAGGTTAAGTTTCAGAGTTGCTTCTAATGTACCAAAGCTGGACTTAGACATAATTTCACTCTCACAACATTATGGCTGGTTGGAGACAGTCCGAACCACAAGTACCGGGTCCATGGTTCTGGCCGTATACTGGGGGGACGGGGACGACTCCCATTAACCCCTGACTATACCGGGTATACGCTTATCACAATGCCTTTCTGGTCTGTGCTGAAGCAGGGCATTCTGGCAGCCAAGTGGCTTGACCTTTATTAGTGAGCCTGGTTACCCCCTCTCGGAACCACAGACTTAGAAATCGCCAGCTCATATACAGTGCATAAAATATATTTATATATATACCCTTATACACCATTTTAATAAAAAAATATCACAAAATTCTTCTAAGTCTCTCGGGAAGAGTGAAAGACGCGCACGTTCATTTTCAGAGCTCCTAGACCTTCCTATAAGAAGTTAGCCAAAAAGTAGCTTCGAAAAACGCTTAGGTTAAGTTTCAGAGTTGCTTCTCATGTACCAAAGCTGGACTTAGACATAATGTCACTCTCACAACATTATGGCTGGTTGGAGACAGTCCGAACCACAAGTACCGGGTCCCTGGTTCTGGCCGTATACTGGGGGGACGGGGACGACTCCCATTAACCCCTGACTATACCGGGGATACGCTTATCACAATGCCTTTCTGGTCTGTGCTGAAGCAGGGCATTCTGGCAGCCAAGTGGCTTGACCTTTATTAGTGAGCCTGGTTACCCCGTCTCGGAACCACAGACTTAGAAATCGCCAGCTCATATACAGTGCATAAAATATATTTATATATATACCCTTATACACCATTTTAATAAAAAATATCACAAAATTCTTCTAAGTTCCTCGGGAAGAGAGAAAGACGCGCACGTTCATTTTCAGAGCTCCTAGACCTTCCTATAAGAAGTTAGCTAAAAAGTAGCTTCGAAAAACGCTTAGGTTAAGTTTCAGAGTTGCTTCTAATGTACCAAAGCTGGACTTAGACATAATTTCACTCTCACAACATTATGGCTGGTTGGAGAGGGTCCGAACCACAAGTACCGGGTCCATGGTTCTGGCCGTATAATGGGGGGACGGGGACGACTCCCATTAACCCCTGACTATACCGGGGATACGCTTATCACAATGCCTTTCTGGTCTGTGCTGAAGCAGGGCATTCTGGCAGCCAAGTGGCTTGACCTTTATTAGTGAGCCTGGTTACCCCCTCTCGGAACCACAGACTTAGAAATCGCCAGCTCATATACAGTGCATAAAATATATTTATATATATACCCTTATACACCATTTTAATAAAAAATATCACAAAATTCTTCTAAGTCCCTCGGGAAGAGTGAAAGACGCGCACGTTCATTTTCAGAGCTCCTAGACCTTCCTATAAGAAGTTAGCCAAAAAGTAGCTTCGAAAAACGCTTAGGTTAAGTTTCAGAGTTGCTTCTCATGTACCAAAGCTGGACTTAGACATAATGTCACTCTCACAACATTATGGCTGGTTGGAGACAGTCCGAACCACAAGTACCGGGTCCCTGGTTCTGGCCGTATACTGGGGGGACGGGGACGACTCCCATTAACCCCTGACTATACCGGGGATACGCTTATCACAATGCCTTTCTGGTCTGTGCTGAAGCAGGGCATTCTGGCAGCCAAGTGGCTTGACCTTTATTAGTGAGCCTGGTTACCCCGTCTCGGAACCACAGACTTAGAAATCGCCAGCTCATATACAGTGCATAAAATATATTTATATATATACCCTTATACACCATTTTAATAAAAAATATCACAAAATTCTTCTAAGTTCCTCGGGAAGAGTGAAAGACGCGCACGTTCATTTTCAGAGCTCCTAGACCTTCCTATAAGAAGTTAGCTAAAAAGTAGCTTCGAAAAACGCTTAGGTTAAGTTTCAGAGTTGCTTCTAATGTACCAAAGCTGGACTTAGACATAATTTCACTCTCACAACATTATGGCTGGTTGGAGACAGTCCGAACCACAAGTACCGGGTCCATGGTTCTGGCCGTATAATTGGGGGACGGGGACGACTCCCATTAACCCCTGACTATACCGGGGATACGCTTATCACAATGCCTTTCTGGTCTGTGCTGAAGCAGGGCATTCTGGCAGCCAAGTGGCTTGACCTTTATTAGTGAGCCTGGTTACCCCCTCTCGGAACCACAGACTTAGAAATCGCCAGCTCATATACAGTGCATAAAATATATTTATATATATACCCTTATACACCATTTTAATAAAAAATATCACAAAATTCTTCTAAGTCTCTCGGGAAGAGTGAAAGACGCGCACGTTCATTTTCAGAGCTCCTAGACCTTCCTATAAGAAGTTAGCCAAAAAGTAGCTTCGAAAAACGCTTAGGTTAAGTTTCAGAGTTGCTTCTAATGTACCAAAGCTGGACTTAGATATAATTTCACTCTCACAACATTATGGCTGGTTGGAGACAGTCCGAACCACAAGTACCGGGTCCATGGTTCTGGCCGTATACTGGGGGGACGGGGACGACTCCCATTAACCCCTGACTATACCGGGGATACGCTTATCACAAT
This sequence comes from Ascaphus truei, assembly GCF_040206685.1. Lineage (NCBI taxonomy): Eukaryota > Metazoa > Chordata > Amphibia > Anura > Ascaphidae > Ascaphus > Ascaphus truei. The sequence goes on from NW_027455302.1 coordinate 387,389, forward strand.
GCCTTTCTGGTCTGTGCTGAAGCAGGGCATTCTGGCAGCCAAGTGGCTTGACCTTTATTAGTGAGCCTGGTTACCCCCTCTCGGAACCACAGACTTAGAAATCGCCAGCTCATATACAGTGCATAAAATATATTTATATATATACCCTTATACACCATTTTAATAAAAAATATCACAAAATTCTTCTAAGTCCCTCGGAAAGAGTGAAAGACGCGCACGTTCATTTTCAGAGCTCCTAGACCTTCCTATAAGAAGTTAGCCAAAAAGTAGCTTCGAAAAACGCTTAGGTTAAGTTTCAGAGTTGCTTCTAATGTACCAAAGCTGGACTTAGATATAATTTCACTCTCACAACATTATGGCTGGTTGGAGACAGTCCGAACCACAAGTACCGGGTCCATGGTTCTGGCCGTATACTGGGGGGACGGGGACGACTCCCATTAACCCCTGACTATACCGGGGATACGCTTATCACAATGCCTTTCTGGTCTGTGCTGAAGCAGGGCATTCTGGCAGCCAAGTGGCTTGACCTTTATTAGTGAGCCTGGTTACCCCCTCTCGGAACCACAGACTTAGAAATCGCCAGCTCATAAACAGTGCATAAAATATATTTATATATATACCCTTATACACCATTTTAATAAAAAATATCATAAAATTCTTCTAAGTCTCTCTGGAAGAGTGAAAGACGCGCACGTTCATTTTCAGAGCTCCTAGACCTTCCAATAAGAAGTTAGCTAAAAAGTAGCTTCGAAAAACGCTTAGGTTAAGTTTCAGAGTTGCTTCTAATGTACCAAAGCTGGACTTAGATATAATTTCACTCTCACAACATTATGGCTGGTTGGAGAGGGTCCGAACCACAAGTACCGGGTCCATGGTTCTGGCCGTATACTGGGGAACGGGGACGACTCCCATTAACCCCTGACTATACCGGGGATACGCTTATCACAATGCCTTTCTGGTCTGTGCTGAAGCAGGGCATTCTGGCAGCCAAGTGGCTTGACCTTTATTAGTGAGCCTGGTTACCCCCTCTCGGAACCACAGACTTAGAAATCGCCAGCTCATATACAGTGCATAAAATATATTTATATATATATACCCTTATACACCATTTTAATAAAAAATATCACAAAATTCTTCTAAGTCTCTCGGGAAGAGTGAAAGACGCGCACGTTCATTTTCAGAGCTCCGAGACCTTCCTATAAGAAGTTAGCTAAAATGTAGCTTCGAAAAACGCTTAGGTTAAGTTTCAGAGTTGCTTCTAATGTACCAAAGCTGGACTTAGACATAATTTCACTCTCACAACATTATGGCTGGTTGGAGACAGTCCGAACCACAAGTACCGGGTCCATGGTTCTGGCCGTATACTGGGGGGACGGGGACGACTCCCATTAACCCCTGACTATACCGGGTATACGCTTATCACAATGCCTTTCTGGTCTGTGCTGAAGCAGGGCATTCTGGCAGCCAAGTGGCTTGACCTTTATTAGTGAGCCTGGTTACCCCCTCTCGGAACCACAGACTTAGAAATCGCCAGCTCATATACAGTGCATAAAATATATTTATATATATACCCTTATACACCATTTTAATAAAAAAATATCACAAAATTCTTCTAAGTCTCTCGGGAAGAGTGAAAGACGCGCACGTTCATTTTCAGAGCTCCTAGACCTTCCTATAAGAAGTTAGACAAAAAGTAGCTTCGAAAAACGCTTAGGTTAAGTTTCAAAGTTGCTTCTAATGTACCAAAGCTGGACTTAGACATAATTTCACTCTCACAACATTATGGCTGGTTGGAGACAGTCCGAACTACAAGTACCGGGTCCATGGTTCTGGCCGTATACTGGGGGGACGGGGACGACTCCCATTAACCCCTGACTATACCGGGGATACGCTTATCACAATGCCTTTCTGGTCTGTGCTGAAGCAGGGCATTCTGGCAGGCAAGTGGCTTGACCTTTATTAGTGAATATGGTTACCCCCTCTCGGAACCACAGACTTAGAAATCGCCAGCTCATATACAGTGCATAAAATATATTTATATATATACCCTTATACACCATTTTAATAAAAAATATCACAAAATTCTTCTAAGTCCCTCGGGAAGAGTGAAAGACGCGCACGTTCATTTTCAGAGCTCCTAGACCTTCCTATAAGAAGTTAGCCAAAAAGTAGCTTCGAAAAACGCTTAGGTTAAGTTTCAGAGTTGCTTCTCATGTACCAAAGCTGGACTTAGACATAATGTCACTCTCACAACATTATGGCTGGTTGGAGACAGTCCGAACCACAAGTACCGGGTCCCTGGTTCTGGCCGTATACTGGGGGGACGGGGACGACTCCCATTAACCCCTGACTATACCGGGGATACGCTTATCACAATGCCTTTCTGGTCTGTGCTGAAGCAGGGCATTCTGGCAGCCAAGTGGCTTGACCTTTATTAGTGAGCCTGGTTACCCCCTCTCGGAACCACAGACTTAGAAATCGCCAGCTCATATACAGTGCATAAAATATATTTATATATATATACCCTTATACACCATTTTAATAAAAAATATCACAAAATTCTTCTAAGTCTCTCGGGAAGAGTGAAAGACGCGCACGTTCATTTTCAGAGCTCCGAGACCTTCCTATAAGAAGTTAGCTAAAAAGTAGCTTCGAAAAACGCTTAGGTTAAGTTTCAGAGTTGCTTCTAATGTACCAAAGCTGGACTTAGACATAATTTCACTCTCACAACATTATGGCTGGTTGGAGACAGTCCGAACCACAAGTACCGGGTCCATGGTTCTGGCCGTATACTGGGGGGACGGGGACGACTCCCATTAACCCCTGACTATACCGGGTATACGCTTATCACAATGCCTTTCTGGTCTGTGCTGAAGCAGGGCATTCTGGCAGCCAAGTGGCTTGACCTTTATTAGTGAGCCTGGTTACCCCCTCTCGGAACCACAGACTTAGAAATCGCCAGCTCATATACAGTGCATAAAATATATTTATATATATACCCTTATACACCATTTTAATAAAAAAATATCACAAAATTCTTCTAAGTCTCTCGGGAAGAGTGAAAGACGCGCACGTTCATTTTCAGAGCTCCTAGACCTTCCTATAAGAAGTTAGCCAAAAAGTAGCTTCGAAAAACGCTTAGGTTAAGTTTCAGAGTTGCTTCTCATGTACCAAAGCTGGACTTAGACATAATGTCACTCTCACAACATTATGGCTGGTTGGAGACAGTCCGAACCACAAGTACCGGGTCCCTGGTTCTGGCCGTATACTGGGGGGACGGGGACGACTCCCATTAACCCCTGACTATACCGGGGATACGCTTATCACAATGCCTTTCTGGTCTGTGCTGAAGCAGGGCATTCTGGCAGCCAAGTGGCTTGACCTTTATTAGTGAGCCTGGTTACCCCGTCTCGGAACCACAGACTTAGAAATCGCCAGCTCATATACAGTGCATAAAATATATTTATATATATACCCTTATACACCATTTTAATAAAAAATATCACAAAATTCTTCTAAGTTCCTCGGGAAGAGTGAAAGACGCGCACGTTCATTTTCAGAGCTCCTAGACCTTCCTATAAGAAGTTAGCTAAAAAGTAGCTTCGAAAAACGCTTAGGTTAAGTTTCAGAGTTGCTTCTAATGTACCAAAGCTGGACTTAGACATAATTTCACTCTCACAACATTATGGCTGGTTGGAGAGGGTCCGAACCACAAGTACCGGGTCCATGGTTCTGGCCGTATAATGGGGGGACGGGGACGACTCCCATTAACCCCTGACTATACCGGGGATACGCTTATCACAATGCCTTTCTGGTCTGTGCTGAAGCAGGGCATTCTGGCAGCCAAGTGGCTTGACCTTTATTAGTGAGCCTGGTTACCCCCTCTCGGAACCACAGACTTAGAAATCGCCAGCTCATATACAGTGCATAAAATATATTTATATATATACCCTTATACACCATTTTAATAAAAAATATCACAAAATTCTTCTAAGTCTCTCGGGAAGAGTGAAAGACGCGCACGTTCATTTTCAGAGCTCCGAGACCTTCCTATAAGAAGTTAGCTAAAAAGTAGCTTCGAAAAACGCTTAGGTTAAGTTTCAGAGTTGCTTCTAATGTACCAAAGCTGGACTTAGACATAATTTCACTCTCACAACATTATGGCTGGTTGGAGACAGTCCGAACCACAAGTACCGGGTCCATGGTTCTGGCCGTATACTGGGGGGACGGGGACGACTCCCATTAACCCCTGACTATACCGGGTATACGCTTATCACAATGCCTTTCTGGTCTGTGCTGAAGCAGGGCATTCTGGCAGCCAAGTGGCTTGACCTTTATTAGTGAGCCTGGTTACCCCCTCTCGGAACCACAGACTTAGAAATCGCCAGCTCATATACAGTGCATAAAATATATTTATATATATACCCTTATACACCATTTTAATAAAAAAATATCACAAAATTCTTCTAAGTCTCTCGGGAAGAGTGAAAGACGCGCACGTTCATTTTCAGAGCTCCTAGACCTTCCTATAAGAAGTTAGCCAAAAAGTAGCTTCGAAAAACGCTTAGGTTAAGTTTCAGAGTTGCTTCTCATGTACCAAAGCTGGACTTAGACATAATGTCACTCTCACAACATTATGGCTGGTTGGAGACAGTCCGAACCACAAGTACCGGGTCCCTGGTTCTGGCCGTATACTGGGGGGACGGGGACGACTCCCATTAACCCCTGACTATACCGGGGATACGCTTATCACAATGCCTTTCTGGTCTGTGCTGAAGCAGGGCATTCTGGCAGCCAAGTGGCTTGACCTTTATTAGTGAGCCTGGTTACCCCGTCTCGGAACCACAGACTTAGAAATCGCCAGCTCATATACAGTGCATAAAATATATTTATATATATACCCTTATACACCATTTTAATAAAAAATATCACAAAATTCTTCTAAGTTCCTCGGGAAGAGAGAAAGACGCGCACGTTCATTTTCAGAGCTCCTAGACCTTCCTATAAGAAGTTAGCTAAAAAGTAGCTTCGAAAAACGCTTAGGTTAAGTTTCAGAGTTGCTTCTAATGTACCAAAGCTGGACTTAGACATAATTTCACTCTCACAACATTATGGCTGGTTGGAGAGGGTCCGAACCACAAGTACCGGGTCCATGGTTCTGGCCGTATAATGGGGGGACGGGGACGACTCCCATTAACCCCTGACTATACCGGGGATACGCTTATCACAATGCCTTTCTGGTCTGTGCTGAAGCAGGGCATTCTGGCAGCCAAGTGGCTTGACCTTTATTAGTGAGCCTGGTTACCCCCTCTCGGAACCACAGACTTAGAAATCGCCAGCTCATATACAGTGCATAAAATATATTTATATATATACCCTTATACACCATTTTAATAAAAAATATCACAAAATTCTTCTAAGTCTCTCGGGAAGAGTGAAAGACGCGCACGTTCATTTTCAGAGCTCCGAGACCTTCCTATAAGAAGTTAGCTAAAAAGTAGCTTCGAAAAACGCTTAGGTTAAGTTTCAGAGTTGCTTCTAATGTACCAAAGCTGGACTTAGACATAATTTCACTCTCACAACATTATGGCTGGTTGGAGACAGTCCGAACCACAAGTACCGGGTCCATGGTTCTGGCCGTATACTGGGGGGACGGGGACGACTCCCATTAACCCCTGACTATACCGGGTATACGCTTATCACAATGCCTTTCTGGTCTGTGCTGAAGCAGGGCATTCTGGCAGCCAAGTGGCTTGACCTTTATTAGTGAGCCTGGTTACCCCCTCTCGGAACCACAGACTTAGAAATCGCCAGCTCATATACAGTGCATAAAATATATTTATATATATACCCTTATACACCATTTTAATAAAAAAATATCACAAAATTCTTCTAAGTCTCTCGGGAAGAGTGAAAGACGCGCACGTTCATTTTCAGAGCTCCTAGACCTTCCTATAAGAAGTTAGCCAAAAAGTAGCTTCGAAAAACGCTTAGGTTAAGTTTCAGAGTTGCTTCTCATGTACCAAAGCTGGACTTAGACATAATGTCACTCTCACAACATTATGGCTGGTTGGAGACAGTCCGAACCACAAGTACCGGGTCCCTGGTTCTGGCCGTATACTGGGGGGACGGGGACGACTCCCATTAACCCCTGACTATACCGGGGATACGCTTATCACAATGCCTTTCTGGTCTGTGCTGAAGCAGGGCATTCTGGCAGCCAAGTGGCTTGACCTTTATTAGTGAGCCTGGTTACCCCGTCTCGGAACCACAGACTTAGAAATCGCCAGCTCATATACAGTGCATAAAATATATTTATATATATACCCTTATACACCATTTTAATAAAAAATATCACAAAATTCTTCTAAGTTCCTCGGGAAGAGAGAAAGACGCGCACGTTCATTTTCAGAGCTCCTAGACCTTCCTATAAGAAGTTAGCTAAAAAGTAGCTTCGAAAAACGCTTAGGTTAAGTTTCAGAGTTGCTTCTAATGTACCAAAGCTGGACTTAGACATAATTTCACTCTCACAACATTATGGCTGGTTGGAGAGGGTCCGAACCACAAGTACCGGGTCCATGGTTCTGGCCGTATAATGGGGGGACGGGGACGACTCCCATTAACCCCTGACTATACCGGGGATACGCTTATCACAATGCCTTTCTGGTCTGTGCTGAAGCAGGGCATTCTGGCAGCCAAGTGGCTTGACCTTTATTAGTGAGCCTGGTTACCCCCTCTCGGAACCACAGACTTAGAAATCGCCAGCTCATATACAGTGCATAAAATATATTTATATATATACCCTTATACACCATTTTAATAAAAAATATCACAAAATTCTTCTAAGTCCCTCGGGAAGAGTGAAAGACGCGCACGTTCATTTTCAGAGCTCCTAGACCTTCCTATAAGAAGTTAGCCAAAAAGTAGCTTCGAAAAACGCTTAGGTTAAGTTTCAGAGTTGCTTCTCATGTACCAAAGCTGGACTTAGACATAATGTCACTCTCACAACATTATGGCTGGTTGGAGACAGTCCGAACCACAAGTACCGGGTCCCTGGTTCTGGCCGTATACTGGGGGGACGGGGACGACTCCCATTAACCCCTGACTATACCGGGGATACGCTTATCACAATGCCTTTCTGGTCTGTGCTGAAGCAGGGCATTCTGGCAGCCAAGTGGCTTGACCTTTATTAGTGAGCCTGGTTACCCCGTCTCGGAACCACAGACTTAGAAATCGCCAGCTCATATACAGTGCATAAAATATATTTATATATATACCCTTATACACCATTTTAATAAAAAATATCACAAAATTCTTCTAAGTTCCTCGGGAAGAGTGAAAGACGCGCACGTTCATTTTCAGAGCTCCTAGACCTTCCTATAAGAAGTTAGCTAAAAAGTAGCTTCGAAAAACGCTTAGGTTAAGTTTCAGAGTTGCTTCTAATGTACCAAAGCTGGACTTAGACATAATTTCACTCTCACAACATTATGGCTGGTTGGAGACAGTCCGAACCACAAGTACCGGGTCCATGGTTCTGGCCGTATAATTGGGGGACGGGGACGACTCCCATTAACCCCTGACTATACCGGGGATACGCTTATCACAATGCCTTTCTGGTCTGTGCTGAAGCAGGGCATTCTGGCAGCCAAGTGGCTTGACCTTTATTAGTGAGCCTGGTTACCCCCTCTCGGAACCACAGACTTAGAAATCGCCAGCTCATATACAGTGCATAAAATATATTTATATATATACCCTTATACACCATTTTAATAAAAAATATCACAAAATTCTTCTAAGTCTCTCGGGAAGAGTGAAAGACGCGCACGTTCATTTTTAGAGCTCCTAGACCTTCCTATAAGAAGTTAGCCAAAAAGTAGCTTCGAAAAACGCTTAGGTTAAGTTTCAGAGTTGCTTCTAATGTACCAAAGCTGGACTTAGATATAATTTCACTCTCACAACATTATGGCTGGTTGGAGACAGTCCGAACCACAAGTACCGGGTCCATGGTTCTGGCCGTATACTGGGGGGACGGGGACGACTCCCATTAACCCCTGACTATACCGGGGATACGCTTATCACAATGCCTTTCTGGTCTGTGCTGAAGCAGGGCATTCTGGCAGCCAAGTGGCTTGACCTTTATTAGTGAGCCTGGTTACCCCCTCTCGGAACCACAGACTTAGAAATCGCCAGCTCATATACAGTGCATAAAATATATTTATATATATACCCTTATACACCATTTTAATAAAAAATATCACAAAATTCTTCTAAGTCCCTCGGAAAGAGTGAAAGACGCGCACGTTCATTTTCAGAGCTCCTAGACCTTCCTATAAGAAGTTAGCCAAAAAGTAGCTTCGAAAAACGCTTAGGTTAAGTTTCAGAGTTGCTTCTAATGTACCAAAGCTGGACTTAGATATAATTTCACTCTCACAACATTATGGCTGGTTGGAGACAGTCCGAACCACAAGTACCGGGTCCATGGTTCTGGCCGTATACTGGGGGGACGGGGACGACTCCCATTAACCCCTGACTATACCGGGGATACGCTTATCACAATGCCTTTCTGGTCTGTGCTGAAGCAGGGCATTCTGGCAGCCAAGTGGCTTGACCTTTATTAGTGAGCCTGGTTACCCCCTCTCGGAACCACAGACTTAGAAATCGCCAGCTCATAAACAGTGCATAAAATATATTTATATATATACCCTTATACACCATTTTAATAAAAAATATCATAAAATTCTTCTAAGTCTCTCTGGAAGAGAGAAAGACGCGCACGTTCATTTTCAGAGCTCCTAGACCTTCCTATAAGAAGTTAGCTAAAAAGTAGCTTCGAAAAACGCTTAGGTTAAGTTTCAGAGTTGCTTCTAATGTACCAAAGCTGGACTTAGATATAATTTCACTCTCACAACATTATGGCTGGTTGGAGAGGGTCCGAACCACAAGTACCGGGTCCATGGTTCTGGCCGTATACTGGGGAACGGGGACGACTCCCATTAACCCCTGACTATACCGGGGATACGCTTATCACAATGCCTTTCTGGTCTGTGCTGAAGCAGGGCATTCTGGCAGCCAAGTGGCTTGACCTTTATTAGTGAGCCTGGTTACCCCCTCTCGGAACCACAGACTTAGAAATCGCCAGCTCATATACAGTGCATAAAATATATTTATATATATATACCCTTATACACCATTTTAATAAAAAATATCACAAAATTCTTCTAAGTCTCTCGGGAAGAGTGAAAGACGCGCACGTTCATTTTCAGAGCTCCGAGACCTTCCTATAAGAAGTTAGCTAAAAAGTAGCTTCGAAAAACGCTTAGGTTAAGTTTCAGAGTTGCTTCTAATGTACCAAAGCTGGACTTAGACATAATTTCACTCTCACAACATTATGGCTGGTTGGAGACAGTCCGAACCACAAGTACCGGGTCCATGGTTCTGGCCGTATACTGGGGGGACGGGGACGACTCCCATTAACCCCTGACTATACCGGGTATACGCTTATCACAATGCCTTTCTGGTCTGTGCTGAAGCAGGGCATTCTGGCAGCCAAGTGGCTTGACCTTTATTAGTGAGCCTGGTTACCCCCTCTCGGAACCACAGACTTAGAAATCGCCAGCTCATATACAGTGCATAAAATATATTTATATATATACCCTTATACACCATTTTAATAAAAAAATATCACAAAATTCTTCTAAGTCTCTCGGGAAGAGTGAAAGACGCGCACGTTCATTTTCAGAGCTCCTAGACCTTCCTATAAGAAGTTAGCCAAAAAGTAGCTTCGAAAAACGCTTAGGTTAAGTTTCAGAGTTGCTTCTCATGTACCAAAGCTGGACTTAGACATAATGTCACTCTCACAACATTATGGCTGGTTGGAGACAGTCCGAACCACAAGTACCGGGTCCCTGGTTCTGGCCGTATACTGGGGGGACGGGGACGACTCCCATTAACCCCTGACTATACCGGGGATACGCTTATCACAATGCCTTTCTGGTCTGTGCTGAAGCAGGGCATTCTGGCAGCCAAGTGGCTTGACCTTTATTAGTGAGCCTGGTTACCCCGTCTCGGAACCACAGACTTAGAAATCGCCAGCTCATATACAGTGCATAAAATATATTTATATATATACCCTTATACACCATTTTAATAAAAAATATCACAAAATTCTTCTAAGTTCCTCGGGAAGAGTGAAAGACGCGCACGTTCATTTTCAGAGCTCCTAGACCTTCCTATAAGAAGTTAGCTAAAAAGTAGCTTCGAAAAACGCTTAGGTTAAGTTTCAGAGTTGCTTCTAATGTACCAAAGCTGGACTTAGACATAATTTCACTCTCACAACATTATGGCTGGTTGGAGAGGGTCCGAACCACAAGTACCGGGTCCATGGTTCTGGCCGTATAATGGGGGGACGGGGACGACTCCCATTAACCCCTGACTATACCGGGGATACGCTTATCACAATGCCTTTCTGGTCTGTGCTGAAGCAGGGCATTCTGGCAGCCAAGTGGCTTGACCTTTATTAGTGAGCCTGGTTACCCCCTCTCGGAACCACAGACTTAGAAATCGCCAGCTCATATACAGTGCATAAAATATATTTATATATATACCCTTATACACCATTTTAATAAAAAATATCACAAAATTCTTCTAAGTCCCTCGGGAAGAGTGAAAGACGCGCACGTTCATTTTCAGAGCTCCTAGACCTTCCTATAAGAAGTTAGCCAAAAAGTAGCTTCGAAAAACGCTTAGGTTAAGTTTCAGAGTTGCTTCTCATGTACCAAAGCTGGACTTAGACATAATGTCACTCTCACAACATTATGGCTGGTTGGAGACAGTCCGAACCACAAGTACCGGGTCCCTGGTTCTGGCCGTATACTGGGGGGACGGGGACGACTCCCATTAACCCCTGACTATACCGGGGATACGCTTATCACAATGCCTTTCTGGTCTGTGCTGAAGCAGGGCATTCTGGCAGCCAAGTGGCTTGACCTTTATTAGTGAGCCTGGTTACCCCGTCTCGGAACCACAGACTTAGAAATCGCCAGCTCATATACAGTGCATAAAATATATTTATATATATACCCTTATACACCATTTTAATAAAAAATATCACAAAATTCTTCTAAGTTCCTCGGGAAGAGTGAAAGACGCGCACGTTCATTTTCAGAGCTCCTAGACCTTCCTATAAGAAGTTAGCTAAAAAGTAGCTTCGAAAAACGCTTAGGTTAAGTTTCAGAGTTGCTTCTAATGTACCAAAGCTGGACTTAGACATAATTTCACTCTCACAACATTATGGCTGGTTGGAGAGGGTCCGAACCACAAGTACCGGGTCCATGGTTCTGGCCGTATAATGGGGGGACGGGGACGACTCCCATTAACCCCTGACTATACCGGGGATACGCTTATCACAATGCCTTTCTGGTCTGTGCTGAAGCAGGGCATTCTGGCAGCCAAGTGGCTTGACCTTTATTAGTGAGCCTGGTTACCCCCTCTCGGAACCACAGACTTAGAAATCGCCAGCTCATATACAGTGCATAAAATATATTTATATATATACCCTTATACACCATTTTAATAAAAAATATCACAAAATTCTTCTAAGTCCCTCGGGAAGAGTGAAAGACGCGCACGTTCATTTTCAGAGCTCCTAGACCTTCCTATAAGAAGTTAGCCAAAAAGTAGCTTCGAAAAACGCTTAGGTTAAGTTTCAGAGTTGCTTCTCATGTACCAAAGCTGGACTTAGACATAATGTCACTCTCACAACATTATGGCTGGTTGGAGACAGTCCGAACCACAAGTACCGGGTCCCTGGTTCTGGCCGTATACTGGGGGGACGGGGACGACTCCCATTAACCCCTGACTATACCGGGGATACGCTTATCACAATGCCTTTCTGGTCTGTGCTGAAGCAGGGCATTCTGGCAGCCAAGTGGCTTGACCTTTATTAGTGAGCCTGGTTACCCCGTCTCGGAACCACAGACTTAGAAATCGCCAGCTCATATACAGTGCATAAAATATATTTATACTGTATATATACCCTTATACACCATTTTAATAAAAAATATCACAAAATTCTTCTAAGTTCCTCGGGAAGAGTGAAAGACGCGCACGTTCATTTTCAGAGCTCCTAGACCTTCCTATAAGAAGTTAGCTAAAAAGTAGCTTCGAAAAACGCTTAGGTTAAGTTTCAGAGTTGCTTCTAATGTACCAAAGCTGGACTTAGACATAATTTCACTCTCACAACATTATGGCTGGTTGGAGACAGTCCGAACCACAAGTACCGGGTCCATGGTTCTGGCCGTATAATGGGGGGACGGGGACGACTCCCATTAACCCCTGACTATACCGGGGATACGCTTATCACAATGCCTTTCTGGTCTGTGCTGAAGCAGGGCATTCTGGCAGCCAAGTGGCTTGACCTTTATTAGTGAGCCTGGTTACCCCCTCTCGGAACCACAGACTTAGAAATCGCCAGCTCATATACAGTGCATAAAATATATTTATATATATACCCTTATACACCATTTTAATAAAAAATATCACAAAATTCTTCTAAGTCCCTCGGAAAGAGTGAAAGACGCGCACGTTCATTTTCAGAGCTCCTAGACCTTCCTATAAGAAGTTAGCCAAAAAGTAGCTTCGAAAAACGCTTAGGTTAAGTTTCAGAGTTGCTTCTAATGTACCAAAGCTGGACTTAGATATAATTTCACTCTCACAACATTATGGCTGGTTGGAGACAGTCCGAACCACAAGTACCGGGTCCATGGTTCTGGCCGTATACTGGGGGGACGGGGACGACTCCCATTAACCCCTGACTATACCGGGGATACGCTTATCACAATGCCTTTCTGGTCTGTGCTGAAGCAGGGCATTCTGGCAGCCAAGTGGCTTGACCTTTATTAGTGAGCCTGGTTACCCCCTCTCGGAACCACAGACTTAGAAATCGCCAGCTCATAAACAGTGCATAAAATATATTTATATATATACCCTTATACACCATTTTAATAAAAAATATCATAAAATTCTTCTAAGTCTCTCTGGAAGAGTGAAAGACGCGCACGTTCATTTTCAGAGCTCCTAGACCTTCCTATAAGAAGTTAGCTAAAAAGTAGCTTCGAAAAACGCTTAGGTTAAGTTTCAGAGTTGCTTCTAATGTACCAAAGCTGGACTTAGACATAATTTCACTCTCACAACATTATGGCTGGTTGGAGAGGGTCCGAACCACAAGTACCGGGTCCATGGTTCTGGCCGTATACTGGGGAACGGGGACGACTCCCATTAACCCCTGACTATACCGGGGATACGCTTATCACAATGCCTTTCTGGTCTGTGCTGAAGCAGGGCATTCTGGCAGCCAAGTGGCTTGACCTTTATTAGTGAGCCTGGTTACCCCCTCTCGGAACCACAGACTTAGAAATCGCCAGCTCATATACAGTGCATAAAATATATTTATATATATATACCCTTATACACCATTTTAATAAAAAATATCACAAAATTCTTCTAAGTCTCTCGGGAAGAGTGAAAGACGCGCACGTTCATTTTCAGAGCTCCGAGACCTTCCTATAAGAAGTTAGCTAAAAAGTAGCTTCGAAAAACGCTTAGGTTAAGTTTCAGAGTTGCTTCTAATGTACCAAAGCTGGACTTAGACATAATTTCACTCTCACAACATTATGGCTGGTTGGAGACAGTCCGAACCACAAGTACCGGGTCCATGGTTCTGGCCGTATACTGGGGGGACGGGGACGACTCCCATTAACCCCTGACTATACCGGGTATACGCTTATCACAATGCCTTTCTGGTCTGTGCTGAAGCAGGGCATTCTGGCAGCCAAGTGGCTTGACCTTTATTAGTGAGCCTGGTTACCCCCTCTCGGAACCACAGACTTAGAAATCGCCAGCTCATATACAGTGCATAAAATATATTTATATATATACCCTTATACACCATTTTAATAAAAAAATATCACAAAATTCTTCTAAGTCTCTCGGGAAGAGTGAAAGACGCGCACGTTCATTTTCAGAGCTCCTAGACCTTCCTATAAGAAGTTAGACAAAAAGTAGCTTCGAAAAACGCTTAGGTTAAGTTTCAAAGTTGCTTCTAATGTACCAAAGCTGGACTTAGACATAATTTCACTCTCACAACATTATGGCTGGTTGGAGACAGTCCGAACTACAAGTACCGGGTCCATGGTTCTGGCCGTATACTGGGGGGACGGGGACGACTCCCATTAACCCCTGACTATACCGGGGATACGCTTATCACAATGCCTTTCTGGTCTGTGCTGAAGCAGGGCATTCTGGCAGGCAAGTGGCTTGACCTTTATTAGTGAATATGGTTACCCCCTCTCGGAACCACAGACTTAGAAATCGCCAGCTCATATACAGTGCATAAAATATATTTATATATATACCCTTATACACCATTTTAATAAAAAATATCACAAAATTCTTCTAAGTCCCTCGGGAAGAGTGAAAGACGCGCACGTTCATTTTCAGAGCTCCTAGACCTTCCTATAAGAAGTTAGCCAAAAAGTAGCTTCGAAAAACGCTTAGGTTAAGTTTCAGAGTTGCTTCTCATGTACCAAAGCTGGACTTAGACATAATGTCACTCTCACAACATTATGGCTGGTTGGAGACAGTCCGAACCACAAGTACCGGGTCCCTGGTTCTGGCCGTATACTGGGGGGACGGGGACGACTCCCATTAACCCCTGACTATACCGGGGATACGCTTATCACAATGCCTTTCTGGTCTGTGCTGAAGCAGGGCATTCTGGCAGCCAAGTGGCTTGACCTTTATTAGTGAGCCTGGTTACCCCGTCTCGGAACCACAGACTTAGAAATCGCCAGCTCATATACAGTGCATAAAATATATTTATATATATACCCTTATACACCATTTTAATAAAAAATATCACAAAATTCTTCTAAGTTTCTCGGGAAGAGTGAAAGACGCGCACGTTCATTTTCAGAGCTCCTAGACCTTCCTATAAGAAGTTAGCTAAAAAGTAGCTTCGAAAAACGCTTAGGTTAAGTTTCAGAGTTGCTTCTAATGTACCAAAGCTGGACTTAGACATAATTTCACTCTCACAACATTATGGCTGGTTGGAGACGGTCCGAACCACAAGTACCGGGTCCATGGTTCTGGCCGTATAATGGGGGGACGGGGACGACTCCCATTAACCCCTGACTATACCGGGGATACGCTTATCACAATGCCTTTCTGGTCTGTGCTGAAGCAGGGCATTCTGGCAGCCAAGTGGCTTGACCTTTATTAGTGAGCCTGGTTACCCCCTCTCGGAACCACAGACTTAGAAATCGCCAGCTCATATACAGTGCATAAAATATATTTATATATATACCCTTATACACCATTTTAATAAAAAATATCACAAAATTCTTCTAAGTCCCTCGGAAAGAGTGAAAGACGCGCACGTTCATTTTCAGAGCTCCTAGACCTTCCTATAAGAAGTTAGCCAAAAAGTAGCTTCGAAAAACGCTTAGGTTAAGTTTCAGAGTTGCTTCTAATGTACCAAAGCTGGACTTAGATATAATTTCACTCTCACAACATTATGGCTGGTTGGAGACAGTCCGAACCACAAGTACCGGGTCCATGGTTCTGGCCGTATACTGGGGGGACGGGGACGACTCCCATTAACCCCTGACTATACCGGGGATACGCTTATCACAATGCCTTTCTGGTCTGTGCTGAAGCAGGGCATTCTGGCAGCCAAGTGGCTTGACCTTTATTAGTGAGCCTGGTTACCCCCTCTCGGAACCACAGACTTAGAAATCGCCAGCTCATATACAGTGCATAAAATATATTTATATATATACCCTTATACACCATTTTAATAAAAAATATCACAAAATTCTTCTAAGTCCCTCGGAAAGAGTGAAAGACGCGCACGTTCATTTTCAGAGCTCCTAGACCTTCCTATAAGAAGTTAGCCAAAAAGTAGCTTCGAAAAACGCTTAGGTTAAGTTTCAGAGTTGCTTCTAATGTACCAAAGCTGGACTTAGATATAATTTCACTCTCACAACATTATGGCTGGTTGGAGACAGTCCGAACCACAAGTACCGGGTCCATGGTTCTGGCCGTATACTGGGGGGACGGGGACGACTCCCATTAACCCCTGACTATACCGGGGATACGCTTATCACAATGCCTTTCTGGTCTGTGCTGAAGCAGGGCATTCTGGCAGCCAAGTGGCTTGACCTTTATTAGTGAGCCTGGTTACCCCCTCTCGGAACCACAGACTTAGAAATCGCCAGCTCATAAACAGTGCATAAAATATATTTATATATATACCCTTATACACCATTTTAATAAAAAATATCATAAAATTCTTCTAAGTCTCTCTGGAAGAGTGAAAGACGCGCACGTTCATTTTCAGAGCTCCTAGACCTTCCTATAAGAAGTTAGCTAAAAAGTAGCTTCGAAAAACGCTTAGGTTAAGTTTCAGAGTTGCTTCTAATGTACCAAAGCTGGACTTAGACATAATTTCACTCTCACAACATTATGGCTGGTTGGAGAGGGTCCGAACCACAAGTACCGGGTCCATGGTTCTGGCCGTATACTGGGGAACGGGGACGACTCCCATTAACCCCTGACTATACCGGGGATACGCTTATCACAATGCCTTTCTGGTCTGTGCTGAAGCAGGGCATTCTGGCAGCCAAGTGGCTTGACCTTTATTAGTGAGCCTGGTTACCCCCTCTCGGAACCACAGACTTAGAAATCGCCAGCTCATATACAGTGCATAAAATATATTTATATATATATACCCTTATACACCATTTTAATAAAAAATATCACAAAATTCTTCTAAGTCTCTCGGGAAGAGTGAAAGACGCGCACGTTCATTTTCAGAGCTCCGAGACCTTCCTATAAGAAGTTAGCTAAAAAGTAGCTTCGAAAAACGCTTAGGTTAAGTTTCAGAGTTGCTTCTAATGTACCAAAGCTGGACTTAGACATAATTTCACTCTCACAACATTATGGCTGGTTGGAGACAGTCCGAACCACAAGTACCGGGTCCATGGTTCTGGCCGTATACTGGGGGGACGGGGACGACTCCCATTAACCCCTGACTATACCGGGTATACGCTTATCACAATGCCTTTCTGGTCTGTGCTGAAGCAGGGCATTCTGGCAGCCAAGTGGCTTGACCTTTATTAGTGAGCCTGGTTACCCCCTCTCGGAACCACAGACTTAGAAATCGCCAGCTCATATACAGTGCATAAAATATATTTATATATATACCCTTATACACCATTTTAATAAAAAAATATCACAAAATTCTTCTAAGTCTCTCGGGAAGAGTGAAAGACGCGCACGTTCATTTTCAGAGCTCCTAGACCTTCCTATAAGAAGTTAGACAAAAAGTAGCTTCGAAAAACGCTTAGGTTAAGTTTCAAAGTTGCTTCTAATGTACCAAAGCTGGACTTAGACATAATTTCACTCTCACAACATTATGGCTGGTTGGAGACAGTCCGAACTACAAGTACCGGGTCCATGGTTCTGGCCGTATACTGGGGGGACGGGGACGACTCCCATTAACCCCTGACTATACCGGGGATACGCTTATCACAATGCCTTTCTGGTCTGTGCTGAAGCAGGGCATTCTGGCAGGCAAGTGGCTTGACCTTTATTAGTGAATATGGTTACCCCCTCTCGGAACCACAGACTTAGAAATCGCCAGCTCATATACAGTGCATAAAATATATTTATATATATACCCTTATACACCATTTTAATAAAAAATATCACAAAATTCTTCTAAGTCCCTCGGGAAGAGTGAAAGACGCGCACGTTCATTTTCAGAGCTCCTAGACCTTCCTATAAGAAGTTAGCCAAAAAGTAGCTTCGAAAAACGCTTAGGTTAAGTTTCAGAGTTGCTTCTCATGTTCCAAAGCTGGACTTAGACATAATGTCACTCTCACAACATTATGGCTGGTTGGAGACAGTCCGAACCACAAGTACCGGGTCCCTGGTTCTGGCCGTATACTGGGGGGACGGGGACGACTCCCATTAACCCCTGACTATACCGGGGATACGCTTATCACAATGCCTTTCTGGTCTGTGCTGAAGCAGGGCATTCTGGCAGCCAAGTGGCTTGACCTTTATTAGTGAGCCTGGTTACCCCGTCTCGGAACCACAGACTTAGAAATCGCCAGCTCATATACAGTGCATAAAATATATTTATATATATACCCTTATACACCATTTTAATAAAAAATATCACAAAATTCTTCTAAGTTCCTCGGGAAGAGTGAAAGACGCGCACGTTCATTTTCAGAGCTCCTAGACCTTCCTATAAGAAGTTAGCTAAAAAGTAGCTTCGAAAAACGCTTAGGTTAAGTTTCAGAGTTGCTTCTAATGTACCAAAGCTGGACTTAGACATAATTTCACTCTCACAACATTATGGCTGGTTGGAGAGGGTCCGAACCACAAGTACCGGGTCCATGGTTCTGGCCGTATAATGGGGGGACGGGGACGACTCCCATTAACCCCTGACTATACCGGGGATACGCTTATCACAATGCCTTTCTGGTCTGTGCTGAAGCAGGGCATTCTGGCAGCCAAGTGGCTTGACCTTTATTAGTGAGCCTGGTTACCCCCTCTCGGAACCACAGACTTAGAAATCGCCAGCTCATATACAGTGCATAAAATATATTTATATATATACCCTTATACACCATTTTAATAAAAAATATCACAAAATTCTTCTAAGTCCCTCGGAAAGAGTGAAAGACGCGCACGTTCATTTTCAGAGCTCCTAGACCTTCCTATAAGAAGTTAGCTAAAAAGTAGCTTCGAAAAACGCTTAGGTTAAGTTTCAGAGTTGCTTCTAATGTACCAAAGCTGGACTTAGATATAATTTCACTCTCACAACATTATGGCTGGTTGGAGACAGTCCGAACCACAAGTACCGGGTCCATGGTTCTGGCCGTATACTGGGGGGACGGGGACGACTCCCATTAACCCCTGACTATACCGGGGATACGCTTATCACAATGCCTTTCTGGTCTGTGCTGAAGCAGGGCATTCTGGCAGCCAAGTGGCTTGACCTTTATTAGTGAGCCTGGTTACCCCCTCTCGGAACCACAGACTTAGAAATCGCCAGCTCATATACAGTGCATAAAATATATTTATATATATACCCTTATACACCATTTTAATAAAAAATATCACAAAATTCTTCTAAGTCCCTCGGAAAGAGTGAAAGACGCGCACGTTCATTTTCAGAGCTCCTAGACCTTCCTATAAGAAGTTAGCTAAAAAGTAGCTTCGAAAAACGCTTAGGTTAAGTTTCAGAGTTGCTTCTAATGTACCAAAGCTGGACTTAGACATAATTTCACTCTCACAACATTATGGCTGGTTGGAGAGGGTCTGAACCACAAGTACCGGGTCCATGGTTCTGGCCGTATACTGGGGAACGGGGACGACTCCCATTAACCCCTGACTATACCGGGGATACGCTTATCACAATGCCTTTCTGGTCTGTGCTGAAGCAGGGCATTCTGGCAGCCAAGTGGCTTGACCTTTATTAGTGAGCCTGGTTACCCCCTCTCGGAACCACAGACTTAGAAATCGCCAGCTCATATACAGTGCATAAAATATATTTATATATATATACCCTTATACACCATTTTAATAAAAAATATCACAAAATTCTTCTAAGTCTCTCGGGAAGAGTGAAAGACGCGCACGTTCATTTTCAGAGCTCCGAGACCTTCCTATAAGAAGTTAGCTAAAAAGTAGCTTCGAAAAACGCTTAGGTTAAGTTTCAGAGTTGCTTCTAATGTACCAAAGCTGGACTTAGACATAATTTCACTCTCACAACATTATGGCTGGTTGGAGACAGTCCGAACCACAAGTACCGGGTCCATGGTTCTGGCCGTATACTGGGGGGACGGGGACGACTCCCATTAACCCCTGACAATACCGGGTATACGCTTATCACAATGCCTTTCTGGTCTGTGCTGAAGCAGGGCATTCTGGCAGCCAAGTGGCTTGACCTTTATTAGTGAGCCTGGTTACCCCCTCTCGGAACCACAGACTTAGAAATCGCCAGCTCATATACAGTGCATAAAATATATTTATATATATACCCTTATACACCATTTTAATAAAAAAATATCACAAAATTCTTCTAAGTCTCTCGGGAAGAGTGAAAGACGCGCACGTTCATTTTCAGAGCTCCTAGACCTTCCTATAAGAAGTTAGCCAAAAAGTAGCTTCGAAAAACGCTTAGGTTAAGTTTCAGAGTTGCTTCTAATGTACCAAAGCTGGACTTAGACATAATTTCACTCTCACAACATTATGGCTGGTTGGAGACAGCCCGAACCACAAGTACCGGGTCCATGGTTCTGGCCGTATACTGGGGGGACGGGGACGACTCCCATTAACCCCTGACTATACCGGGGATACGCTTATCACAATGCCTTTCTGGTCTGTGCTGAAGCAGGGCATTCTGGCAGGCAAGTGGCTTGACCTTTATTAGTGAATATGGTTACCCCCTCTCGGAACCACAGACTTAGAAATCGCCAGCTCATATACAGTGCATAAAATATATTTATATATATACCCTTATACACCATTTTAATAAAAAATATCACAAAATTCTTCTAAGTCTCTCTGGAAGAGTGAAAGACGCGCACGTTCATTTTCAGAGCTCCTAGACCTTCCTATAAGAAGTTAGCTTAAAAGTAGCTTCGAAAAACGCTTAGGTTAAGTTTCAGAGTTGCTTCTAATGTACCAAAGCTGGACTTAGACATAATTTCACTCTCACAACATTATGGCTGGTTGGAGACAGTCCGAACCACAAGTACCGGGTCCATGGTTCTGGCCGTATACTGGGGGGACGGGGACGACTCCCATTAACCCCTGACTATACCGGGTATACGCTTATCACAATGCCTTTCTGGTCTGTGCTGAAGCAGGGCATTCTGGCAGCCAAGTGGCTTGACCTTTATTAGTGAGCCTGGTTACCCCGTCTCGGAACCACAGACTTAGAAATCGCCAGCTCATATACAGTGCATAAAATATATTTATATATATACCCTTATACACCATTTTAATAAAAAATATCACAAAATTCTTCTAAGTTCCTCGGGAAGAGTGAAAGACGCGCACGTTCATTTTCAGAGCTCCTAGACCTTCCTATAAGAAGTTAGCTAAAAAGTAGCTTCGAAAAACGCTTAGGTTAAGTTTCAGAGTTGCTTCTAATGTACCAAAGCTGGACTTAGACATAATTTCACTCTCACAACATTATGGCTGGTTGGAGAGGGTCCGAACCACAAGTACCGGGTCCATGGTTCTGGCCGTATAATGGGGGGACGGGGACGACTCCCATTAACCCCTGACTATACCGGGGATACGCTTATCACAATGCCTTTCTGGTCTGTGCTGAAGCAGGGCATTCTGGCAGCCAAGTGGCTTGACCTTTATTAGTGAGCCTGGTTACCCCCTCTCGGAACCACAGACTTAGAAATCGCCAGCTCATATACAGTGCATAAAATATATTTATATATATACCCTTATACACCATTTTAATAAAAAATATCACAAAATTCTTCTAAGTCCCTCGGAAAGAGTGAAAGACGCGCACGTTCATTTTCAGAGCTCCTAGACCTTCCTATAAGAAGTTAGCTAAAAAGTAGCTTCGAAAAACGCTTAGGTTAAGTTTCAGAGTTGCTTCTAATGTACCAAAGCTGGACTTAGATATAATTTCACTCTCACAACATTATGGCTGGTTGGAGACAGTCCGAACCACAAGTACCGGGTCCATGGTTCTGGCCGTATACTGGGGGGACGGGGACGACTCCCATTAACCCCTGACTATACCGGGGATACGCTTATCACAATGCCTTTCTGGTCTGTGCTGAAGCAGGGCATTCTGGCAGCCAAGTGGCTTGACCTTTATTAGTGAGCCTGGTTACCCCCTCTCGGAACCACAGACTTAGAAATCGCCAGCTCATATACAGTGCATAAAATATATTTATATATATACCCTTATACACCATTTTAATAAAAAATATCACAAAATTCTTCTAAGTCCCTCGGAAAGAGTGAAAGACGCGCACGTTCATTTTCAGAGCTCCTAGACCTTCCTATAAGAAGTTAGCTAAAAAGTAGCTTCGAAAAACGCTTAGGTTAAGTTTCAGAGTTGCTTCTAATGTACCAAAGCTGGACTTAGACATAATTTCACTCTCACAACATTATGGCTGGTTGGAGAGGGTCTGAACCACAAGTACCGGGTCCATGGTTCTGGCCGTATACTGGGGAACGGGGACGACTCCCATTAACCCCTGACTATACCGGGGATACGCTTATCACAATGCCTTTCTGGTCTGTGCTGAAGCAGGGCATTCTGGCAGCCAAGTGGCTTGACCTTTATTAGTGAGCCTGGTTACCCCCTCTCGGAACCACAGACTTAGAAATCGCCAGCTCATATACAGTGCATAAAATATATTTATATATATATACCCTTATACACCATTTTAATAAAAAATATCACAAAATTCTTCTAAGTCTCTCGGGAAGAGTGAAAGACGCGCACGTTCATTTTCAGAGCTCCGAGACCTTCCTATAAGAAGTTAGCTAAAAAGTAGCTTCGAAAAACGCTTAGGTTAAGTTTCAGAGTTGCTTCTAATGTACCAAAGCTGGACTTAGACATAATTTCACTCTCACAACATTATGGCTGGTTGGAGACAGTCCGAACCACAAGTACCGGGTCCATGGTTCTGGCCGTATACTGGGGGGACGGGGACGACTCCCATTAACCCCTGACAATACCGGGTATACGCTTATCACAATGCCTTTCTGGTCTGTGCTGAAGCAGGGCATTCTGGCAGCCAAGTGGCTTGACCTTTATTAGTGAGCCTGGTTACCCCCTCTCGGAACCACAGACTTAGAAATCGCCAGCTCATATACAGTGCATAAAATATATTTATATATATACCCTTATACACCATTTTAATAAAAAAATATCACAAAATTCTTCTAAGTCTCTCGGGAAGAGTGAAAGACGCGCACGTTCATTTTCAGAGCTCCTAGACCTTCCTATAAGAAGTTAGCCAAAAAGTAGCTTCGAAAAACGCTTAGGTTAAGTTTCAGAGTTGCTTCTAATGTACCAAAGCTGGACTTAGACATAATTTCACTCTCACAACATTATGGCTGGTTGGAGACAGCCCGAACCACAAGTACCGGGTCCATGGTTCTGGCCGTATACTGGGGGGACGGGGACGACTCCCATTAACCCCTGACTATACCGGGGATACGCTTATCACAATGCCTTTCTGGTCTGTGCTGAAGCAGGGCATTCTGGCAGGCAAGTGGCTTGACCTTTATTAGTGAATATGGTTACCCCCTCTCGGAACCACAGACTTAGAAATCGCCAGCTCATATACAGTGCATAAAATATATTTATATATATACCCTTATACACCATTTTAATAAAAAATATCACAAAATTCTTCTAAGTCTCTCTGGAAGAGTGAAAGACGCGCACGTTCATTTTCAGAGCTCCTAGACCTTCCTATAAGAAGTTAGCTAAAAAGTAGCTTCGAAAAACGCTTAGGTTAAGTTTCAGAGTTGCTTCTAATGTACCAAAGCTGGACTTAGACATAATTTCACTCTCACAACATTATGGCTGGTTGGAGACAGTCCGAACCACAAGTACCGGGTCCATGGTTCTGGCCGTATACTGGGGGGACGGGGACGACTCCCATTAACCCCTGACTATACCGGGTATACGCTTATCACAATGCCTTTCTGGTCTGTGCTGAAGCAGGGCATTCTGGCAGCCAAGTGGCTTGACCTTTATTAGTGAGCCTGGTTACCCCCTCTCGGAACCACAGACTTAGAAATCGCCAGCTCATATACAGTGCATAAAATATATTTATATATATACCCTTATACACCATTTTAATAAAAAAATATCACAAAATTCTTCTAAGTCTCTCGGGAAGAGTGAAAGACGCGCACGTTCATTTTCAGAGCTCCTAGACCTTCCTATAAGAAGTTAGACAAAAAGTAGCTTCGAAAAACGCTTAGGTTAAGTTTCAAAGTTGCTTCTAATGTACCAAAGCTGGACTTAGACATAATTTCACTCTCACAACATTATGGCTGGTTGGAGACAGTCCGAACTACAAGTACCGGGTCCATGGTTCTGGCCGTATACTGGGGGGACGGGGACGACTCCCATTAACCCCTGACTATACCGGGTATACGCTTATCACAATGCCTTTCTGGTCTGTGCTGAAGCAGGGCATTCTGGCAGCCAAGTGGCTTGACCTTTATTAGTGAGCCTGGTTACCCCCTCTCGGAACCACAGACTTAGAAATCGCCAGCTCATATACAGTGCATAAAATATATTTATATATATACCCTTATACACCATTTTAATAAAAAAATATCACAAAATTCTTCTAAGTCTCTCGGGAAGAGTGAAAGACGCGCACGTTCATTTTCAGAGCTCCTAGACCTTCCTATAAGAAGTTAGCCAAAAAGTAGCTTCGAAAAACGCTTAGGTTAAGTTTCAGAGTTGCTTCTCATGTTCCAAAGCTGGACTTAGACATAATGTCACTCTCACAACATTATGGCTGGTTGGAGACAGTCCGAACCACAAGTACCGGGTCCCTGGTTCTGGCCGTATACTGGGGGGACGGGGACGACTCCCATTAACCCCTGACTATACCGGGGATACGCTTATCACAATGCCTTTCTGGTCTGTGCTGAAGCAGGGCATTCTGGCAGCCAAGTGGCATGACCTTTATTAGTGAGCCTGGTTACCCCGTCTCGGAACCACAGACTTAGAAATCGCCAGCTCATATACAGTGCATAAAATATATTTATATATATACCCTTATACACCATTTTAATAAAAAATATCACAAAATTCTTCTAAGTTCCTCGGAAAGAGTGAAAGACGCGCACGTTCATTTTCAGAGCTCCTAGACCTTCCTATAAGAAGTTAGCTAAAAAGTAGCTTCGAAAAACGCTTAGGTTAAGTTTCAGAGTTGCTTCTAATGTACCAAAGCTGGACTTAGACATAATTTCACTCTCACAACATTATGGCTGGTTGGAGAGGGTCCGAACCACAAGTACCGGGTCCATGGTTCTGGCCGTATAATGGGGGGACGGGGACGACTCCCATTAACCCCTGACTATACCGGGGATACGCTTATCACAATGCCTTTCTGGTCTGTGCTGAAGCAGGGCATTCTGGCAGCCAAGTGGCTTGACCTTTATTAGTGAGCCTGGTTACCCCCTCTCGGAACCACAGACTTAGAAATCGCCAGCTCATATACAGTGCATAAAATATATTTATATATATACCCTTATACACCATTTTAATAAAAAATATCACAAAATTCTTCTAAGTCCCTCGGAAAGAGTGAAAGACGCGCACGTTCATTTTCAGAGCTCCTAGACCTTCCTATAAGAAGTTAGCTAAAAAGTAGCTTCGAAAAACGCTTAGGTTAAGTTTCAGAGTTGCTTCTAATGTACCAAAGCTGGACTTAGATATAATTTCACTCTCACAACATTATGGCTGGTTGGAGACAGTCCGAACCACAAGTACCGGGTCCATGGTTCTGGCCGTATACTGGGGGGACGGGGACGACTCCCATTAACCCCTGACTATACCGGGGATACGCTTATCACAATGCCTTTCTGGTCTGTGCTGAAGCAGGGCATTCTGGCAGCCAAGTGGCTTGACCTTTATTAGTGAGCCTGGTTACCCCCTCTCGGAACCACAGACTTAGAAATCGCCAGCTCATATACAGTGCATAAAATATATTTATATATATACCCTTATACACCATTTTAATAAAAAATATCACAAAATTCTTCTAAGTCCCTCGGAAAGAGTGAAAGACGCGCACGTTCATTTTCAGAGCTCCTAGACCTTCCTATAAGAAGTTAGCCAAAAAGTAGCTTCGAAAAACGCTTAGGTTAAGTTTCAGAGTTGCTTCTAATGTACCAAAGCTGGACTTAGATATAATTTCACTCTCACAACATTATGGCTGGTTGGAGACAGTCCGAACCACAAGTACCGGGTCCATGGTTCTGGCCGTATACTGGGGGGACGGGGACGACTCCCATTAACCCCTGACTATACCGGGGATACGCTTATCACAATGCCTTTCTGGTCTGTGCTGAAGCAGGGCATTCTGGCAGCCAAGTGGCTTGACCTTTATTAGTGAGCCTGGTTACCCCCTCTCGGAACCACAGACTTAGAAATCGCCAGCTCATAAACAGTGCATAAAATATATTTATATATATACCCTTATACACCATTTTAATAAAAAATATCATAAAATTCTTCTAAGTCTCTCTGGAAGAGTGAAAGACGCGCACGTTCATTTTCAGAGCTCCTAGACCTTCCTATAAGAAGTTAGCTAAAAAGTAGCTTCGAAAAACGCTTAGGTTAAGTTTCAGAGTTGCTTCTAATGTACCAAAGCTGGACTTAGACATAATTTCACTCTCACAACATTATGGCTGGTTGGAGAGGGTCTGAACCACAAGTACCGGGTCCATGGTTCTGGCCGTATACTGGGGAACGGGGACGACTCCCATTAACCCCTGACTATACCGGGGATACGCTTATCACAATGCCTTTCTGGTCTGTGCTGAAGCAGGGCATTCTGGCAGCCAAGTGGCTTGACCTTTATTAGTGAGCCTGGTTACCCCCTCTCGGAACCACAGACTTAGAAATCGCCAGCTCATATACAGTGCATAAAATATATTTATATATATATACCCTTATACACCATTTTAATAAAAAATATCACAAAATTCTTCTAAGTCTCTCGGGAAGAGTGAAAGACGCGCACGTTCATTTTCAGAGCTCCGAGACCTTCCTATAAGAAGTTAGCTAAAAAGTAGCTTCGAAAAACGCTTAGGTTAAGTTTCAGAGTTGCTTCTAATGTACCAAAGCTGGACTTAGACATAATTTCACTCTCACAACATTATGGCTGGTTGGAGACAGTCCGAACCACAAGTACCGGGTCCATGGTTCTGGCCGTATACTGGGGGGACGGGGACGACTCCCATTAACCCCTGACTATACCGGGTATACGCTTATCACAATGCCTTTCTGGTCTGTGCTGAAGCAGGGCATTCTGGCAGCCAAGTGGCTTGACCTTTATTAGTGAGCCTGGTTACCCCCTCTCGGAACCACAGACTTAGAAATCGCCAGCTCATATACAGTGCATAAAATATATTTATATATATACCCTTATACACCATTTTAATAAAAAAATATCACAAAATTCTTCTAAGTCTCTCGGAAAGAGTGAAAGACGCGCACGTTCATTTTCAGAGCTCCTAGACCTTCCTATAAGAAGTTAGCCAAAAAGTAGCTTCGAAAAACGCTTAGGTTAAGTATCAGAGTTGCTTCTAATGTACCAAAGCTGGACTTAGACATAATTTCACTCTCACAACATTATGGCTGGTTGGAGACAGCCCGAACCACAAGTACCGGGTCCATGGTTCTGGCCGTATACTGGGGGGACGGGGACGACTCCCATTAACCCCTGACTATACCGGGGATACGCTTATCACAATGCCTTTCTGGTCTGTGCTGAAGCAGGGCATTCTGGCAGGCAAGTGGCTTGACCTTTATTAGTGAATATGGTTACCCCCTCTCGGAACCACAGACTTAGAAATCGCCAGCTCATATACAGTGCATAAAATATATTTATATATATACCCTTATACACCATTTTAATAAAAAATATCACAAAATTCTTCTAAGTCTCTCTGGAAGAGTGAAAGACGCGCACGTTCATTTTCAGAGCTCCTAGACCTTCCTATAAGAAGTTAGCTAAAAAGTAGCTTCGAAAAACGCTTAGGTTAAGTTTCAGAGTTGCTTCTAATGTACCAAAGCTGGACTTAGACATAATTTCACCCTCACAACATTATGGCTGGTTGGAGACAGTCCGAACCACAAGTACCGGGTCCATGGTTCTGGCCGTATACTGGGGGGACGGGGACGACTCCCATTAACCCCTGACTATACCGGGTATACGCTTATCACAATGCCTTTCTGGTCTGTGCTGAAGCAGGGCATTCTGGCAGCCAAGTGGCTTGACCTTTATTAGTGAGCCTGGTTACCCCCTCTCGGAACCACAGACTTAGAAATCGCCAGCTCATATACAGTGCATAAAATATATTTATATATATACCCTTATACACCATTTTAATAAAAAAATATCACAAAATTCTTCTAAGTCTCTCGGGAAGAGTGAAAGACGCGCACGTTCATTTTCAGAGCTCCTAGACCTTCCTATAAGAAGTTAGACAAAAAGTAGCTTCGAAAAACGCTTAGGTTAAGTTTCAAAGTTGCTTCTAATGTACCAAAGCTGGACTTAGACATAATTTCACTCTCACAACATTATGGCTGGTTGGAGACAGTCCGAACTACAAGTACCGGGTCCATGGTTCTGGCCGTATACTGGGGGGACGGGGACGACTCCCATTAACCCCTGACTATACCGGGGATACGCTTATCACAATGCCTTTCTGGTCTGTGCTGAAGCAGGGCATTCTGGCAGGCAAGTGGCTTGACCTTTATTAGTGAATATGGTTACCCCCTCTCGGAACCACAGACTTAGAAATCGCCAGCTCATATACAGTGCATAAAATATATTTATATATATACCCTTATACACCATTTTAATAAAAAATATCACAAAATTCTTCTAAGTCCCTCGGGAAGAGTGAAAGACGCGCACGTTCATTTTCAGAGCTCCTAGACCTTCCTATAAGAAGTTAGCCAAAAAGTAGCTTCGAAAAACGCTTAGGTTAAGTTTCAGAGTTGCTTCTCATGTACCAAAGCTGGACTTAGACATAATGTCACTCTCACAACATTATGGCTGGTTGGAGACAGTCCGAACCACAAGTACCGGGTCCCTGGTTCTGGCCGTATACTGGGGGGACGGGGACGACTCCCATTAACCCCTGACTATACCGGGGATACGCTTATCACAATGCCTTTCTGGTCTGTGCTGAAGCAGGGCATTCTGGCAGCCAAGTGGCTTGACCTTTATTAGTGAGCCTGGTTACCCCGTCTCGGAACCACAGACTTAGAAATCGCCAGCTCATATACAGTGCATAAAATATATTTATATATATACCCTTATACACCATTTTAATAAAAAATATCACAAAATTCTTCTAAGTTCCTCGGGAAGAGTGAAAGACGCGCACGTTCATTTTCAGAGCTCCTAGACCTTCCTATAAGAAGTTAGCTAAAAAGTAGCTTCGAAAAACGCTTAGGTTAAGTTTCAGAGTTGCTTCTAATGTACCAAAGCTGGACTTAGACATAATTTCACTCTCACAACATTATGGCTGGTTGGAGAGGGTCCGAACCACAAGTACCGGGTCCATGGTTCTGGCCGTATAATGGGGGGACGGGGACGACTCCCATTAACCCCTGACTATACCGGGGATACGCTTATCACAATGCCTTTCTGGTCTGTGCTGAAGCAGGGCATTCTGGCAGCCAAGTGGCTTGACCTTTATTAGTGAGCCTGGTTACCCCCTCTCGGAACCACAGACTTAGAAATCGCCAGCTCATATACAGTGCATAAAATATATTTATATATATACCCTTATACACCATTTTAATAAAAAATATCACAAAATTCTTCTAAGTCCCTCGGAAAGAGTGAAAGACGCGCACGTTCATTTTCAGAGCTCCTAGACCTTCCTATAAGAAGTTAGCTAAAAAGTAGCTTCGAAAAACGCTTAGGTTAAGTTTCAGAGTTGCTTCTAATGTACCAAAGCTGGACTTAGATATAATTTCACTCTCACAACATTATGGCTGGTTGGAGACAGTCCGAACCACAAGTACCGGGTCCATGGTTCTGGCCGTATACTGGGGGGACGGGGACGACTCCCATTAACCCCTGACTATACCGGGGATACGCTTATCACAATGCCTTTCTGGTCTGTGCTGAAGCAGGGCATTCTGGCAGCCAAGTGGCTTGACCTTTATTAGTGAGCCTGGTTACCCCCTCTCGGAACCACAGACTTAGAAATCGCCAGCTCATATACAGTGCATAAAATATATTTATATATATACCCTTATACACCATTTTAATAAAAAATATCACAAAATTCTTCTAAGTCCCTCGGAAAGAGTGAAAGACGCGCACGTTCATTTTCAGAGCTCCTAGACCTTCCTATAAGAAGTTAGCCAAAAAGTAGCTTCGAAAAACGCTTAGGTTAAGTTTCAGAGTTGCTTCTAATGTACCAAAGCTGGACTTAGATATAATTTCACTCTCACAACATTATGGCTGGTTGGAGACAGTCCGAACCACAAGTACCGGGTCCATGGTTCTGGCCGTATACTGGGGGGACGGGGACGACTCCCATTAACCCCTGACTATACCGGGGATACGCTTATCACAATGCCTTTCTGGTCTGTGCTGAAGCAGGGCATTCTGGCAGCCAAGTGGCTTGACCTTTATTAGTGAGCCTGGTTACCCCCTCTCGGAACCACAGACTTAGAAATCGCCAGCTCATAAACAGTGCATAAAATATATTTATATATATACCCTTATACACCATTTTAATAAAAAATATCATAAAATTCTTCTAAGTCTCTCTGGAAGAGTGAAAGACGCGCACGTTCATTTTCAGAGCTCCTAGACCTTCCTATAAGAAGTTAGCTAAAAAGTAGCTTCGAAAAACGCTTAGGTTAAGTTTCAGAGTTGCTTCTAATGTACCAAAGCTGGACTTAGACATAATGTCACTCTCACAACATTATGGCTGGTTGGAGAGGGTCCGAACCACAAGTACCGGGTCCATGGTTCTGGCCGTATACTGGGGAACGGGGACGACTCCCATTAACCCCTGACTATACCGGGGATACGCTTATCACAATGCCTTTCTGGTCTGTGCTGAAGCAGGGCATTCTGGCAGCCAAGTGGCTTGACCTTTATTAGTGAGCCTGGTTACCCCCTCTCGGAACCACAGACTTAGAAATCGCCAGCTCATATACAGTGCATAAAATATATTTATATATATATACCCTTATACACCATTTTAATAAAAAATATCACAAAATTCTTCTAAGTCTCTCGGGAAGAGTGAAAGACGCGCACGTTCATTTTCAGAGCTCCGAGACCTTCCTATAAGAAGTTAGCTAAAAAGTAGCTTCGAAAAACGCTTAGGTTAAGTTTCAGAGTTGCTTCTAATGTACCAAAGCTGGACTTAGATATAATTTCACTCTCACAACATTATGGCTGGTTGGAGACAGTCCGAACCACAAGTACCGGGTCCATGGTTCTGGCCGTATACTGGGGGGACGGGGACGACTCCCATTAACCCCTGACTATACCGGGTATACGCTTATCACAATGCCTTTCTGGTCTGTGCTGAAGCAGGGCATTCTGGCAGCCAAGTGGCTTGACCTTTATTAGTGAGCCTGGTTACCCCCTCTCGGAACCACAGACTTAGAAATCGCCAGCTCATATACAGTGCATAAAATATATTTATATATATACCCTTATACACCATTTTAATAAAAAAATATCACAAAATTCTTCTAAGTCTCTCGGGAAGAGTGAAAGACGCGCACGTTCATTTTCAGAGCTCCTAGACCTTCCTATAAGAAGTTAGCCAAAAAGTAGCTTCGAAAAACGCTTAGGTTAAGTTTCAGAGTTGCTTCTAATGTACCAAAGCTGGACTTAGACATAATTTCACTCTCACAACATTATGGCTGGTTGGAGACAGCCCGAACCACAAGTACCGGGTCCATGGTTCTGGCCGTATACTGGGGGGACGGGGACGACTCCCATTAACCCCTGACTATACCGGGGATACGCTTATCACAATGCCTTTCTGGTCTGTGCTGAAGCAGGGCATTCTGGCAGGCAAGTGGCTTGACCTTTATTAGTGAATATGGTTACCCCCTCTCGGAACCACAGACTTAGAAATCGCCAGCTCATATACAGTGCATAAAATATATTTATATATATACCCTTATACACCATTTTAATAAAAAATATCACAAAATTCTTCTGTCTCTCTGGAAGAGTGAAAGACGCGCACGTTCATTTTCAGAGCTCCTAGACCTTCCTATAAGAAGTTAGCTAAAAAGTAGCTTCGAAAAACGCTTAGGTTAAGTTTCAGAGTTGCTTCTAATGTACCAAAGCTGGACTTAGACATAATTTCACTCTCACAACATTATGGCTGGTTGGAGAGGGTCCGAACCACAAGTACCGGGTCCATGGTTCTGGCCGTATACTGGGGGGACGGGGACGACTCCCATTAGCCCCTGACTATACCGGGGATACGCTTATCACAATGCCTTTCTGGTCTGTGCTGAAGCAGGGCATTCTGGCAGCCAAGTGGCTTGACCTTTATTAGTGAGCCTGGTTACCCCCTCTCGGAACCACAGACTTAGAAATCGCCAGCTCATATACAGTGCATAAAATATATTTATATATATACCCTTATACACCATTTTAATAAAAAATATCACAAAATTCTTCTAAGTCTCTCTGGAAGAGTGAAAGACGCGCACGTTCATTTTCAGAGCTCCTAGACCTTCCTATAAGAAGTTAGCTAAAAAGTAGCTTCGAAAAACGCTTAGGTTAAGTTTCAGAGTTGCTTCTAATGTACCAAAGCTGGACTTAGACATAATTTCACTCTCACAACATTATGGCTGGTTGGAGAGGGTCCGAACCACAAGTACCGGGTCCATGGTTCTGGCCGTATACTGGGGGGACGGGGACGACTCCCATTAACCCCTGACTATACCGGGGATACGCTTATCACAATGCCTTTCTGGTCTGTGCTGAAGCAGGGCATTCTGGCAGCCAAGTGGCTTGACCTTTATTAGTGAGCCTGGTTACCCCCTCTCGGAACCACAGACTTAGAAATCGCCAGCTCATATACAGTGCATAAAATATATTTATATATATATACCCTTATACACCATTTTAATAAAAAATATCACAAAATTCTTCTAAGTCTCTCGGGACGAGTGAAAGACGCGCACGTTCATTTTCAGAGCTCCTAGACCTTCCTATAAGAAGTTAGCCAAAAAGTAGCTTCGAAAAACGCTTAGGTTAAGTTTCAGAGTTGCTTCTAATGTACCAAAGCTGGACTTAGATATAATTTCACTCTCACAACATTATGGCTGGTTGGAGACAGTCCGAACCACAAGTACCGGGTCCATGGTTCTGGCCGTATACTGGGGGGACGGGGACGACTCCCATTAACCCCTGACTATACCGGGGATACGCTTATCACAATGCCTTTCTGGTCTGTGCTGAAGCAGGGCATTCTGGCAGCCAAGTGGCTTGACCTTTATTAGTGAGCCTGGTTACCCCCTCTCGGAACCACAGACTTAGAAATCGCCAGCTCATAAACAGTGCATAAAATATATTTATATATATACCCTTATACACCATTTTAATAAAAAATATCATAAAATTCTTCTAAGTCTCTCTGGAAGAGTGAAAGACGCGCACGTTCATTTTCAGAGCTCCTAGACCTTCCTATAAGAAGTTAGCCAAAAAGTAGCTTCGAAAAACGCTTAGGTTAAGTTTCAGAGTTGCTTCTCATGTACCAAAGCTGGACTTAGACATAATGTCACTCTCACAACATTATGGCTGGTTGGAGACAGTCCGAACCACAAGTACCGGGTCCCTGGTTCTGGCCGTATACTGGGGGGACGGGGACGACTCCCATTAACCCCTGACTATACCGGGGATACGCTTATCACAATGCCTTTCTGGTCTGTGCTGAAGCAGGGCATTCTGGCAGCCAAGTGGCTTGACCTTTATTAGTGAGCCTGGTTACCCCCTCTCGGAACCACAGACTTAGAAATCGCCAGCTCATATACAGTGCATAAAATATATTTATATATATATACCCTTATACACCATTTTAATAAAAAATATCACAAAATTCTTCTAAGTCTCTCGGGAAGAGTGAAAGACGCGCACGTTCATTTTCAGAGCTCCGAGACCTTCCTATAAGAAGTTAGCTAAAAAGTAGCTTCGAAAAACGCTTAGGTTAAGTTTCAGAGTTGCTTCTAATGTACCAAAGCTGGACTTAGACATAATTTCACTCTCACAACATTATGGCTGGTTGGAGACAGTCCGAACCACAAGTACCGGGTCCATGGTTCTGGCCGTATACTGGGGGGACGGGGACGACTCCCATTAACCCCTGACTATACCGGGTATACGCTTATCACAATGCCTTTCTGGTCTGTGCTGAAGCAGGGCATTCTGGCAGCCAAGTGGCTTGACCTTTATTAGTGAGCCTGGTTACCCCCTCTCGGAACCACAGACTTAGAAATCGCCAGCTCATATACAGTGCATAAAATATATTTATATATATACCCTTATACACCATTTTAATAAAAAAATATCACAAAATTCTTCTAAGTCTCTCGGGAAGAGTGAAAGACGCGCACGTTCATTTTCAGAGCTCCTAGACCTTCCTATAAGAAGTTAGCCAAAAAGTAGCTTCGAAAAACGCTTAGGTTAAGTTTCAGAGTTGCTTCTAATGTACCAAAGCTGGACTTAGACATAATTTCACTCTCACAACATTATGGCTGGTTGGAGACAGCCCGAACCACAAGTACCGGGTCCATGGTTCTGGCCGTATACTGGGGGGACGGGGACGACTCCCATTAACCCCTGACTATACCGGGGATACGCTTATCACAATGCCTTTCTGGTCTGTGCTGAAGCAGGGCATTCTGGCAGGCAAGTGGCTTGACCTTTATTAGTGAATATGGTTACCCCCTCTCGGAACCACAGACTTAGAAATCGCCAGCTCATATACAGTGCATAAAATATATTTATATATATACCCTTATACACCATTTTAATAAAAAATATCACAAAATTCTTCTAAGTCTCTCGGGAAGAGTGAAAGACGCGCACGTTCATTTTCAGAGCTCCTAGACCTTCCTATAAGAAGTTAGCTAAAAAGTAGCTTCGAAAAACGCTTAGGTTAAGTTTCAGAGTTGCTTCTAATGTACCAAAGCTGGACTTAGACATAATTTCACTCTC
Source organism: Ascaphus truei (assembly GCF_040206685.1). Taxonomy (NCBI): domain Eukaryota; kingdom Metazoa; phylum Chordata; class Amphibia; order Anura; family Ascaphidae; genus Ascaphus; species Ascaphus truei. The sequence continues at coordinate 422,443 of NW_027455302.1, forward strand.
ACAACATTATGGCTGGTTGGAGAGGGTCCGAACCACAAGTACCGGGTCCATGGTTCTGGCCGTATACTGGGGGGACGGGGACGACTCCCATTAGCCCCTGACTATACCGGGGATACGCTTATCACAATGCCTTTCTGGTCTGTGCTGAAGCAGGGCATTCTGGCAGCCAAGTGGCTTGACCTTTATTAGTGAGCCTGGTTACCCCCTCTCGGAACCACAGACTTAGAAATCGCCAGCTCATATACAGTGCATAAAATATATTTATATATATACCCTTATACACCATTTTAATAAAAAATATCACAAAATTCTTCTAAGTCTCTCTGGAAGAGTGAAAGACGCGCACGTTCATTTTCAGAGCTCCTAGACCTTCCTATAAGAAGTTAGCTAAAAAGTAGCTTCGAAAAACGCTTAGGTTAAGTTTCAGAGTTGCTTCTAATGTACCAAAGCTGGACTTTGACATAATTTCACTCTCACAACATTATGGCTGGTTGGAGAGGGTCCGAACCACAAGTACCGGGTCCATGGTTCTGGCCGTATACTGGGGGGACGGGGACGACTCCCGTTAACCCCTGACTATACCGGGGATACGCTTATCACAATGCCTTTCTGGTCTGTGCTGAAGCAGGGCATTCTGGCAGCCAAGTGGCTTGACCTTTATTAGTGAGCCTGGTTACCCCCTCTCGGAACCACAGACTTAGAAATCGCCAGCTCATATACAGTGCATAAAATATATTTATATATATATACCCTTATACACCATTTTAATAAAAAATATCACAAAATTCTTCTAAGTCTCTCGGGAAGAGTGAAAGACGCGCACGTTCATTTTCAGAGCTCCGAGACCTTCCTATAAGAAGTTAGCTAAAAAGTAGCTTCGAAAAACGCTTAGGTTAAGTTTCAGAGTTGCTTCTAATGTACCAAAGCTGGACTTAGACATAATTTCACTCTCACAACATTATGGCTGGTTGGAGACAGTCCGAACCACAAGTACCGGGTCCATGGTTCTGGCCGTATACTGGGGGGACGGGGACGACTCCCATTAACCCCTGACTATACCGGGTATACGCTTATCACAATGCCTTTCTGGTCTGTGCTGAAGAGGGGCATTCTGGCAGCCAAGTGGCTTGACATTTATTAGTGAGCCTGGTTACCCCCTCTCGGAACCACAGACTTAGAAATCGCCAGCTCATATACAGTGCATAAAATATATTTATATATATACCCTTATACACCATTTTAATAAAAAAATATCACAAAATTCTTCTAAGTCTCTCGGGAAGAGTGAAAGACGCGCACGTTCATTTTCAGAGCTCCTAGACCTTCCTATAAGAAGTTAGCCAAAAAGTAGCTTCGAAAAACGCTTAGGTTAAGTTTCAGAGTTGCTTCTAATGTACCAAAGCTGGACTTAGACATAATTTCACTCTCACAACATTATGGCTGGTTGGAGACAGCCCGAACCACAAGTACCGGGTCCATGGTTCTGGCCGTATACTGGGGGGACGGGGACGACTCCCATTAACCCCTGACTATACCGGGGATACGCTTATCACAATGCCTTTCTGGTCTGTGCTGAAGCAGGGCATTCTGGCAGGCAAGTGGCTTGACCTTTATTAGTGAGCCTGGTTACCCCCTCTCGGAACCACAGACTTAGAAATCGCCAGCTCATATACAGTGCATAAAATATATTTATATATATACCCTTATACACCATTTTAATAAAAAATATCACAAAATTCTTCTAAGTCCCTCGGGAAGAGTGAAAGACGCGCACGTTCATTTTCAGAGCTCCTAGACCTTCCTATAAGAAGTTAGCCAAAAAGTAGCTTCGAAAAACGCTTAGGTTAAGTTTCAGAGTTGCTTCTCATGTACCAAAGCTGGACTTAGACATAATGTCACTCTCACAACATTATGGCTGGTTGGAGACAGTCCGAACCACAAGTACCGGGTCCCTGGTTCTGGCCGTATACTGGGGGGACGGGGACGACTCCCATTAACCCCTGACTATACCGGGGATACGCTTATCACAATGCCTTTCTGGTCTGTGCTGAAGTAGGGCATTCTGGCAGCCAAGTGGCTTGACCTTTATTAGTGAGCCTGGTTACCCCGTCTCGGAACCACAGACTTAGAAATCGCCAGCTCATATACAGTGCATAAAATATATTTATATATATACCCTTATACACCATTTTAATAAAAAATATCACAAAATTCTTCTAAGTTCCTCGGGAAGAGTGAAAGACGCGCACGTTCATTTTCAGAGCTCCTAGACCTTCCTATAAGAAGTTAGCCAAAAAGTAGCTTCGAAAAACGCTTAGGTTAAGTTTCAGAGTTGCTTCTAATGTACCAAAGCTGGACTTAGATATAATTTCACTCTCACAACATTATGGCTGGTTGGAGACAGTCCGAACCACAAGTACCGGGTCCATGGTTCTGGCCGTATACTGGGGGGACGGGGACGACTCCCATTAACCCCTGACTATACCGGGGATACGCTTATCACAATGCCTTTCTGGTCTGTGCTGAAGCAGGGCATTCTGGCAGCCAAGTGGCTTGACCTTTATTAGTGAGCCTGGTTACCCCCTCTCGGAACCACAGACTTAGAAATCGCCAGCTCATATACAGTGCATAAAATATATTTATATATATACCCTTATACACCATTTTAATAAAAAATATCACAAAATTCTTCTAAGTCTCTCTGGAAGAGTGAAAAACGCGCACGTTCATTTTCAGAGCTCCTAGACCTTCCTATAAGAAGTTAGCTAAAAAGTAGCTTCGAAAAACGCTTAGGTTAAGTTTCAGAGTTGCTTCTAATGTACCAAAGCTGGACTTAGACATAATTTCACTCTCACAACATTATGGCTGGTTGGAGACAGCCCGAACCACAAGTACCGGGTCCATGGTTCTGGCCGTATACTGGGGGGACGGGGACGACTCCCATTAACCCCTGACTATACCGGGGATACGCTTATCACAATGCCTTTCTGGTCTGTGCTGAAGCAGGGCATTCTGGCAGGCAAGTGGCTTGACCTTTATTAGTGAGCCTGGTTACCCCCTCTCGGAACCACAGACTTAGAAATCGCCAGCTCATATACAGTGCATAAAATATATTTATATATATACCCTTATACACCATTTTAATAAAAAATATCACAAAATTCTTCTAAGTCCCTCGGGAAGAGTGAAAGACGCGCACGTTCATTTTCAGAGCTCCTAGACCTTCCTATAAGAAGTTAGCCAAAAAGTAGCTTCGAAAAACGCTTAGGTTAAGTTTCAGAGTTGCTTCTCATGTACCAAAGCTGGACTTAGACATAATGTCACTCTCACAACATTATGGCTGGTTGGAGACAGTCCGAACCACAAGTACCGGGTCCCTGGTTCTGGCCGTATACTGGGGGGACGGGGACGACTCCCATTAACCCCTGACTATACCGGGGATACGCTTATCACAATGCCTTTCTGGTCTGTGCTGAAGTAGGGCATTCTGGCAGCCAAGTGGCTTGACCTTTATTAGTGAGCCTGGTTACCCCGTCTCGGAACCACAGACTTAGAAATCGCCAGCTCATATACAGTGCATAAAATATATTTATATATATACCCTTATACACCATTTTAATAAAAAATATCACAAAATTCTTCTAAGTTCCTCGGGAAGAGTGAAAGACGCGCACGTTCATTTTCAGAGCTCCTAGACCTTCCTATAAGAAGTTAGCCAAAAAGTAGCTTCGAAAAACGCTTAGGTTAAGTTTCAGAGTTGCTTCTAATGTACCAAAGCTGGACTTAGATATAATTTCACTCTCACAACATTATGGCTGGTTGGAGACAGTCCGAACCACAAGTACCGGGTCCATGGTTCTGGCCGTATACTGGGGGGACGGGGACGACTCCCATTAACCCCTGACTATACCGGGGATACGCTTATCACAATGCCTTTCTGGTCTGTGCTGAAGCAGGGCATTCTGGCAGCCAAGTGGCTTGACCTTTATTAGTGAGCCTGGTTACCCCCTCTCGGAACCACAGACTTAGAAATCGCCAGCTCATATACAGTGCATAAAATATATTTATATATATACCCTTATACACCATTTTAATAAAAAATATCACAAAATTCTTCTAAGTCTCTCTGGAAGAGTGAAAAACGCGCACGTTTATTTTCAGAGCTCCTAGACCTTCCTATAAGAAGTTAGCTAAAAAGTAGCTTCGAAAAACGCTTAGGTTAAGTTTCAGAGTTGCTTCTAATGTACCAAAGCTGGACTTAGACATAATTTCACTCTCACAACATTATGGCTGGTTGGAGAGGGTCCGAACCACAAGTACCGGGTCCATGGTTCTGGCCGTATACTGGGGGGACGGGGACGACTCCCATTAACCCCTGACTATACCGGGGATACGCTTATCACAATGCCTTTCTGGTCTGTGCTGAAGCAGGGCATTCTTGCAGCCAAGTGGCTTGACCTTTATTAGTGAGCCTGGTTACCCCGTCTCGGAACCACAGACTTAGAAATCGCCAGCTCATATACAGTGCATAAAATATATTTATATATATATACCCTTATACACCATTTTAATAAAAAATATCACAAAATTCTTCTAAGTCTCTCGGGAAGAGTGAAAGACGCGCACGTTCATTTTCAGAGCTCCGAGACCTTCCTATAAGAAGTTAGCTAAAAAGTAGCTTCGAAAAACGCTTAGGTTAAGTTTCAGAGTTGCTTCTAATGTACCAAAGCTGGACTTAGACATAATTTCACTCTCACAACATTATGGCTGGTTGGAGACAGTCCGAACCACAAGTACCGGGTCCATGGTTCTGGCCGTATACTGGGGGGACGGGGACGACTCCCATTAACCCCTGACTATACCGGGTATACGCTTATCACAATGCCTTTCTGGTCTGTGCTGAAGCAGGGCATTCTGGCAGCCAAGTGGCTTGACCTTTATTAGTGAGCCTGGTTACCCCCTCTCGGAACCACAGACTTAGAAATCGCCAGCTCATATACAGTGCATAAAATATATTTATATATATACCCTTATACACCATTTTAATAAAAAAATATCACAAAATTCTTCTAAGTCTCTCGGGAAGAGTGAAAGACGCGCACGTTCATTTTCAGAGCTCCTAGACCTTCCTATAAGAAGTTAGCCAAAAAGTAGCTTCGAAAAACGCTTAGGTTAAGTTTCAGAGTTGCTTCTAATGTACCAAAGCTGGACTTAGACATAATTTCACTCTCACAACATTATGGCTGGTTGGAGACAGTCCGAACTACAAGTACCGGGTCCATGGTTCTGGCCGTATACTGGGGGGACGGGGACGACTCCCATTAACCCCTGACTATACCGGGGATACGCTTATCACAATGCCTTTCTGGTCTGTGCTGAAGCAGGGCATTCTGGCAGGCAAGTGGCTTGACCTTTATTAGTGAATATGGTTACCCCCTCTCGGAACCACAGACTTAGAAATCGCCAGCTCATATACAGTGCATAAAATATATTTATATATATACCCTTATACACCATTTTAATAAAAAATATCACAAAATTCTTCTAAGTCCCTCGGGAAGAGTGAAAGACGCGCACGTTCATTTTCAGAGCTCCTAGACCTTCCTATAAGAAGTTAGCCAAAAAGTAGCTTCGAAAAACGCTTAGGTTAAGTTTCAGAGTTGCTTCTAATGTACCAAAGCTGGACTTAGACATAATGTCACTCTCACAACATTATGGCTGGTTGGAGACAGTCCGAACCACAAGTACCGGGTCCATGGTTCTGGCCGTATACTGGGGGGACGGGGACGACTCCCATTAACCCCTGAGTATACCGGGGATACGCTTATCACAATGCCTTTCTGGTCTGTGCTGAAGCAGGGCATTCTGGCAGCCAAGTGGCTTGACCTTTATTAGTGAGCCTGGTTACCCCCTCTCGGAACCACAGACTTAGAAATCGCCAGCTCATATACAGTGCATAAAATATATTTATATATATACCCTTATACACCATTTTAATAAAAAATATCACAAAATTCTTTTAAGTCCCTCGGAAAGAGTGAAAGACGCGCACGTTCATTTGCAGAGCTCCTAGACCTTCCTATAAGAAGTTAGCCAAAAAGTAGCTTCGAAAAACGCTTAGGTTAAGTTTCAGAGTTGCTTCTAATGTACCAAAGCTGGACTTAGATATAATTTCACTCTCACAACATTATGGCTGGTTGGAGACAGTCCGAACCACAAGTACCGGGTCCATGGTTCTGGCCGTATACTGGGGGGACGGGGACGACTCCCATTAACCCCTGACTATACCGGGGATACGCTTATCACAATGCCTTTCTGGTCTGTGCTGAAGCAGGGCATTCTGGCAGCCAAGTGGCTTGACCTTTATTAGTGAGCCTGGTTACCCCCTCTCGGAACCACAGACTTAGAAATCGCCAGCTCATATACAGTGCATAAAATATATTTATATATATACCCTTATACACCATTTTAATAAAAAATATCACAAAATTCTTCTAAGTCTCTCTGGAAGAGTGAAAGACGCGCACGTTCATTTTCAGAGCTCCTAGACCTTCCTATAAGAAGTTAGCTAAAAAGTAGCTTCGAAAAACGCTTAGGTTAAGTTTCAGAGTTGCTTCTAATGTACCAAAGCTGGACTTAGACATAATTTCACTCTCACAACATTATGGCTGGTTGGAGAGGGTCCGAACCACAAGTACCGGGTCCATGGTTCTGGCCGTATACTGGGGGGACGGGGACGACTCCCATTAACCCCTGACTATACCGGGGATACGCTTATCACAATGCCTTTCTGGTCTGTGCTGAAGCAGGGCATTCTGGCAGGCAAGTGGCTTGACCTTTATTAGTGAGCCTGGTTACCCCCTCTCGGAACCACAGACTTAGAAATCGCCAGCTCATATACAGTGCATAAAATATATTTATATATATACCCTTATACACCATTTTAATAAAAAATATCACAAAATTCTTCTAAGTCTCTCTGGAAGAGTGAAAGACGCGCACGTTCATTTTCAGAGCTCCTAGACCTTCCTATAAGAAGTTAGCTAAAAAGTAGCTTCGAAAAACGCTTAGGTTAAGTTTCAGAGTTGCTTCTAATGTACCAAAGCTGGACTTAGACATAATTTCACTCTCACAACATTATGGCTGGTTGGAGACAGTCCGAACCACAAGTACCGGGTCCATGGTTCTGGCCGTATACTGGGGGGACGGGGACGACTCCCATTAACCCCTGACTATACCGGGGATACGCTTATCACAATGCCTTTCTGGTCTGTGCTGAAGCAGGGCATTCTGGCAGGCAAGTGGCTTGACCTTTATTAGTGAGCCTGGTTACCCCCTCTCGGAACCACAGACTTAGAAATCGCCAGCTCATATACAGTGCATAAAATATATTTATATATATACCCTTATACACCATTTTAATAAAAAATATCACAAAATTCTTCTAAGTCCCTCGGGAAGAGTGAAAGACGCGCACGTTCATTTTCAGAGCTCCTAGACCTTCCTATAAGAAGTTAGCCAAAAAGTAGCTTCGAGAAACGCTTAGGTTAAGTTTCAGAGTTGCTTCTAATGTACCAAAGCTGGACTTAGACATAATGTCACTCTCACAACATTATGGCTGGTTGGAGACAGTCCGAACCACAAGTACCGGGTCCATGGTTCTGGCCGTATACTGGGGGGACGGGGACGACTCCCATTAACCCCTGACTATACCGGGGATACGCTTATCACAATGCCTTTCTGGTCTGTGCTGAAGCAGGGCATTCTGGCAGCCAAGTGGCTTGACCTTTATTAGTGAGCCTGGTTACCCCCTCTCGGAACCACAGACTTAGAAATCGCCAGCTCATATACAGTGCATAAAATATATTTATATATATACCCTTATACACCATTTTAATAAAAAATATCACAAAATTCTTCTAAGTCCCTCGGAAAGAGTGAAAGACGCGCACGTTCATTTTCAGAGCTCCTAGACCTTCCTATAAGAAGTTAGCCAAAAAGTAGCTTCGAAAAACGCTTAGGTTAAGTTTCAGAGTTGCTTCTAATGTACCAAAGCTGGACTTAGATATAATTTAACTCTCACAATATTATGGCTGGTTGGAGACAGTCCGAACCACAAGTACCGGGTCCATGGTTCTGGCCGTATACTGGGGGGACGGGGACGACTCCCATTAACCCCTGACTATACCGGGGATACGCTTATCACAATGCCTTTCTGGTCTGTGCTGAAGCAGGGCATTCTGGCAGCCAAGTGGCTTGACCTTTATTAGTGAGCCTGGTTACCCCCTCTCGGAACCACAGACTTAGAAATCGCCAGCTCATATACAGTGCATAAAATATATTTATACTGTATATATACCCTTATACACCATTTTAATAAAAAATATCACAAAATTCTTCTAAGTCTCTCTGGAAGAGTGAAAAACGCGCACGTTCATTTTCAGAGCTCCTAGACCTTCCTATAAGAAGTTAGCTAAAAAGTAGCTTCGAAAAACGCTTAGGTTAAGTTTCAGAGTTGCTTCTAATGTACCAAAGCTGGACTTAGACATAATTTCACTCTCACAACATTATGGCTGGTTGGAGAGGGTCCGAACCACAAGTACCGGGTCCATGGTTCTGGCCGTATACTGGGGGGACGGGGACGACTCCCATTAACCCCTGACTATACCGGGGATACGCTTATCACAATGCCTTTCTGGTCTGTGCTGAAGCAGGGCATTCTGGCAGCCAAGTGGCTTGACCTTTATTAGTGAGCCTGGTTACCCCCTCTCGGAACCACAGACTTAGAAATCGCCAGCTCATATACAGTGCATAAAATATATTTATATATATATACCCTTATACACCATTTTAATAAAAAATATCACAAAATTCTTCTAAGTCTCTCGGGAAGAGTGAAAGACGCGCACGTTCATTTTCAGAGCTCCGAGACCTTCCTATAAGAAGTTAGCTAAAAAGTAGCTTCGAAAAACGCTTAGGTTAAGTTTCAGAGTTGCTTCTAATGTACCAAAGCTGGACTTAGACATAATTTCACTCTCACAACATTATGGCTGGTTGGAGACAGTCCGAACCACAAGTACCGGGTCCATGGTTCTGGCCGTATACTGGGGGGACGGGGACGACTCCCATTAACCCCTGACTATACCGGGTATACGCTTATCACAATGCCTTTCTGGTCTGTGCTGAAGCAGGGCATTCTGGCAGCCAAGTGGCTTGACCTTTATTAGTGAGCCTGGTTACCCCCTCTCGGAACCACAGACTTAGAAATCGCCAGCTCATATACAGTGCATAAAATATATTTATATATATACCCTTATACACCATTTTAATAAAAAAATATCACAAAATTCTTCTAAGTCTCTCGGGAAGAGTGAAAGACGCGCACGTTCATTTTCAGAGCTCCTAGACCTTCCTATAAGAAGTTAGCCAAAAAGTAGCTTCGAAAAACGCTTAGGTTAAGTTTCAGAGTTGCTTCTAATGTACCAAAGCTGGACTTAGACATAATTTCACTCTCACAACATTATGGCTGGTTGGAGACAGCCCGAACCACAAGTACCGGGTCCATGGTTCTGGCCGTATACTGGGGGGACGGGGACGACTCCCATTAACCCCTGACTATACCGGGGATACGCTTATCACAATGCCTTTCTGGTCTGTGCTGAAGCAGGGCATTCTGGCAGCCAAGTGGCTTGACCTTTATTAGTGAGCCTGGTTACCCCCTCTCGGAACCACAGACTTAGAAATCGCCAGCTCATATACAGTGCATAAAATATATTTATATATATACCCTTATACACCATTTTAATAAAAAAATATCACAAAATTCTTCTAAGTCTCTCGGGAAGAGTGAAAGACGCGCACGTTCATTTTCAGAGCTCCTAGACCTTCCTATAAGAAGTTAGCCAAAAAGTAGCTTCGAAAAACGCTTAGGTTAAGTTTCAGAGTTGCTTCTAATGTACCAAAGCTGGACTTAGACATAATTTCACTCTCACAACATTATGGCTGGTTGGAGACAGTCCGAACCACAAGTACCGGGTCCATGGTTCTGGCCGTATACTGGGGGGACGGGGACGACTCCCATTAACCCCTGACTATACCGGGGATACGCTTATCACAATGCCTTTCTGGTCTGTGCTGAAGCAGGGCATTCTGGCAGCCAAGTGGCTTGACCTTTATTAGTGAGCCTGGTTACCCCCTCTCGGAACCACAGACTTAGAAATCGCCAGCTCATATACAGTGCATAAAATATATTTATATATATACCCTTATACACCATTTTAATAAAAAATATCACAAAATTCTTCTAAGTCCCTCGGAAAGAGTGAAAGACGCGCACGTTCATTTTCAGAGCTCCTAGACCTTCCTATAAGAAGTTAGCCAAAAAGTAGCTTCGAAAAACGCTTAGGTTAAGTTTCAGAGTTGCTTCTAATGTACCAAAGCTGGACTTAGATATAATTTAACTCTCACAATATTATGGCTGGTTGGAGACAGTCCGAACCACAAGTACCGGGTCCATGGTTCTGGCCGTATACTGGGGGGACGGGGACGACTCCCATTAACCCCTGACTATACCGGGGATACGCTTATCACAATGCCTTTCTGGTCTGTGCTGAAGCAGGGCATTCTGGCAGCCAAGTGGCTTGACCTTTATTAGTGAGCCTGGTTACCCCCTCTCGGAACCACAGACTTAGAAATCGCCAGCTCATATACAGTGCATAAAATATATTTATACTGTATATATACCCTTATACACCATTTTAATAAAAAATATCACAAAATTCTTCTAAGTCTCTCTGGAAGAGTGAAAAACGCGCACGTTCATTTTCAGAGCTCCTAGACCTTCCTATAAGAAGTTAGCTAAAAAGTAGCTTCGAAAAACGCTTAGGTTAAGTTTCAGAGTTGCTTCTAATGTACCAAAGCTGGACTTAGACATAATTTCACTCTCACAACATTATGGCTGGTTGGAGAGGGTCCGAACCACAAGTACCGGGTCCATGGTTCTGGCCGTATACTGGGGGGACGGGGACGACTCCCATTAACCCCTGACTATACCGGGGATACGCTTATCACAATGCCTTTCTGGTCTGTGCTGAAGCAGGGCATTCTGGCAGCCAAGTGGCTTGACCTTTATTAGTGAGCCTGGTTACCCCCTCTCGGAACCACAGACTTAGAAATCGCCAGCTCATATACAGTGCATAAAATATATTTATATATATATACCCTTATACACCATTTTAATAAAAAATATCACAAAATTCTTCTAAGTCTCTCGGGAAGAGTGAAAGACGCGCACGTTCATTTTCAGAGCTCCGAGACCTTCCTATAAGAAGTTAGCTAAAAAGTAGCTTCGAAAAACGCTTAGGTTAAGTTTCAGAGTTGCTTCTAATGTACCAAAGCTGGACTTAGACATAATTTCACTCTCACAACATTATGGCTGGTTGGAGACAGTCCGAACCACAAGTACCGGGTCCATGGTTCTGGCCGTATACTGGGGGGACGGGGACGACTCCCATTAACCCCTGACTATACCGGGTATACGCTTATCACAATGCCTTTCTGGTCTGTGCTGAAGCAGGGCATTCTGGCAGCCAAGTGGCTTGACCTTTATTAGTGAGCCTGGTTACCCCCTCTCGGAACCACAGACTTAGAAATCGCCAGCTCATATACAGTGCATAAAATATATTTATATATATACCCTTATACACCATTTTAATAAAAAAATATCACAAAATTCTTCTAAGTCTCTCGGGAAGAGTGAAAGACGCGCACGTTCATTTTCAGAGCTCCTAGACCTTCCTATAAGAAGTTAGCCAAAAAGTAGCTTCGAAAAACGCTTAGGTTAAGTTTCAGAGTTGCTTCTAATGTACCAAAGCTGGACTTAGACATAATTTCACTCTCACAACATTATGGCTGGTTGGAGACAGCCCGAACCACAAGTACCGGGTCCATGGTTCTGGCCGTATACTGGGGGGACGGGGACGACTCCCATTAACCCCTGACTATACCGGGGATACGCTTATCACAATGCCTTTCTGGTCTGTGCTGAAGCAGGGCATTCTGGCAGGCAAGTGGCTTGACCTTTATTAGTGAGCCTGGTTACCCCCTCTCGGAACCACAGACTTAGAAATCGCCAGCTCATATACAGTGCATAAAATATATTTATATATATACCCTTATACACCATTTTAATAAAAAATATCACAAAATTCTTCTAAGTCCCTCGGGAAGAGTGAAAGACGCGCACGTTCATTTTCAGAGCTCCTAGACCTTCCTATAAGAAGTTAGCCAAAAAGTAGCTTCGAAAAACGCTTAGGTTAAGTTTCAGAGTTGCTTCTCATGTACCAAAGCTGGACTTAGACATAATGTCACTCTCACAACATTATGGCTGGTTGGAGACAGTCCGAACCACAAGTACCGGGTCCCTGGTTCTGGCCGTATACTGGGGGGACGGGGACGACTCCCATTAACCCCTGACTATACCGGGGATACGCTTATCACAATGCCTTTCTGGTCTGTGCTGAAGTAGGGCATTCTGGCAGCCAAGTGGCTTGACCTTTATTAGTGAGCCTGGTTACCCCGTCTCGGAACCACAGACTTAGAAATCGCCAGCTCATATACAGTGCATAAAATATATTTATATATATACCCTTATACACCATTTTAATAAAAAATATCACAAAATTCTTCTAAGTTCCTCGGGAAGAGTGAAAGACGCGCACGTTCATTTTCAGAGCTCCTAGACCTTCCTATAAGAAGTTAGCCAAAAAGTAGCTTCGAAAAACGCTTAGGTTAAGTTTCAGAGTTGCTTCTAATGTACCAAAGCTGGACTTAGATATAATTTCACTCTCACAACATTATGGCTGGTTGGAGACAGTCCGAACCACAAGTACCGGGTCCATGGTTCTGGCCGTATACTGGGGGGACGGGGACGACTCCCATTAACCCCTGACTATACCGGGGATACGCTTATCACAATGCCTTTCTGGTCTGTGCTGAAGCAGGGCATTCTGGCAGCCAAGTGGCTTGACCTTTATTAGTGAGCCTGGTTACCCCCTCTCGGAACCACAGACTTAGAAATCGCCAGCTCATATACAGTGCATAAAATATATTTATATATATACCCTTATACACCATTTTAATAAAAAATATCACAAAATTCTTCTAAGTCTCTCTGGAAGAGTGAAAAACGCGCACGTTCATTTTCAGAGCTCCTAGACCTTCCTATAAGAAGTTAGCTAAAAAGTAGCTTCGAAAAACGCTTAGGTTAAGTTTCAGAGTTGCTTCTAATGTACCAAAGCTGGACTTAGACATAATTTCACTCTCACAACATTATGGCTGGTTGGAGAGGGTCCGAACCACAAGTACCGGGTCCATGGTTCTGGCCGTATACTGGGGGGACGGGGACGACTCCCATTAACCCCTGACTATACCGGGGATACGCTTATCACAATGCCTTTCTGGTCTGTGCTGAAGCAGGGCATTCTGGCAGCCAAGTGGCTTGACCTTTATTAGTGAGCCTGGTTACCCCGTCTCGGAACCACAGACTTAGAAATCGCCAGCTCATATACAGTGCATAAAATATATTTATATATATATACCCTTATACACCATTTTAATAAAAAATATCACAAAATTCTTCTAAGTCTCTCGGGAAGAGTGAAAGACGCGCACGTTCATTTTCAGAGCTCCGAGACCTTCCTATAAGAAGTTAGCTAAAAAGTAGCTTCGAAAAACGCTTAGGTTAAGTTTCAGAGTTGCTTCTAATGTACCAAAGCTGGACTTAGACATAATTTCACTCTCACAACATTATGGCTGGTTGGAGACAGTCCGAACCACAAGTACCGGGTCCATGGTTCTGGCCGTATACTGGGGGGACGGGGACGACTCCCATTAACCCCTGACTATACCGGGTATACGCTTATCACAATGCCTTTCTGGTCTGTGCTGAAGCAGGGCATTCTGGCAGCCAAGTGGCTTGACCTTTATTAGTGAGCCTGGTTACCCCCTCTCGGAACCACAGACTTAGAAATCGCCAGCTCATATACAGTGCATAAAATATATTTATATATATACCCTTATACACCATTTTAATAAAAAAATATCACAAAATTCTTCTAAGTCTCTCGGGAAGAGTGAAAGACGCGCACGTTCATTTTCAGAGCTCCTAGACCTTCCTATAAGAAGTTAGCTAAAAAGTAGCTTCGAAAAACGCTTAGGTTAAGTTTCAGAGTTGCTTCTAATGTACCAAAGCTGGACTTAGACATAATTTCACTCTCACAACATTATGGCTGGTTGGAGACAGTCCGAACCACAAGTACCGGGTCCATGGTTCTGGCCGTATACTGGGGGGACGGGGACGACTCCCATTAACCCCTGACTATACCGGGGATACGCTTATCACAATGCCTTTCTGGTCTGTGCTGAAGCAGGGCATTCTGGCAGGCAAGTGGCTTGACCTTTATTAGTGAGCCTGGTTACCCCCTCTCGGAACCACAGACTTAGAAATCGCCAGCTCATATACAGTGCATAAAATATATTTATATATATACCCTTATACACCATTTTAATAAAAAATATCACAAAATTCTTCTAAGTCCCTCGGGAAGAGTGAAAGACGCGCACGTTCATTTTCAGAGCTCCTAGACCTTCCTATAAGAAGTTAGCCAAAAAGTAGCTTCGAAAAACGCTTAGGTAAAGTTTCAGAGTTGCTTCTAATGTACCAAAGCTGGACTTAGACATAATGTCACTCTCACAACATTATGGCTGGTTGGAGACAGTCCGAACCACAAGTACCGGGTCCATGGTTCTGGCCGTATACTGGGGGGACGGGGACGACTCCCATTAACCCCTGACTATACCGGGGATACGCTTATCACAATGCCTTTCTGGTCTGTGCTGAAGCAGGGCATTCTGGCAGCCAAGTGGCTTGACCTTTATTAGTGAGCCTGGTTACCCCCTCTCGGAACCACAGACTTAGAAATCGCCAGCTCATATACAGTGCATAAAATATATTTATATATATACCCTTATACACCATTTTAATAAAAAATATCACAAAATTCTTCTAAGTCCCTCGGAAAGAGTGAAAGACGCGCACGTTCATTTTCAGAGCTCCTAGACCTTCCTATAAGAAGTTAGCCAAAAAGTAGCTTCGAAAAACGCTTAGGTTAAGTTTCAGAGTTGCTTCTAATGTACCAAAGCTGGACTTAGATATAATTTAACTCTCACAATATTATGGCTGGTTGGAGACAGTCCGAACCACAAGTACCGGGTCCATGGTTCTGGCCGTATACTGGGGGGACGGGGACGACTCCCATTAACCCCTGACTATACCGGGGATACGCTTATCACAATGCCTTTCTGGTCTGTGCTGAAGCAGGGCATTCTGGCAGCCAAGTGGCTTGACCTTTATTAGTGAGCCTGGTTACCCCCTCTCGGAACCACAGACTTAGAAATCGCCAGCTCATATACAGTGCATAAAATATATTTATATATATACCCTTATACACCATTTTAATAAAAAATATCACAAAATTCTTCTAAGTCTCTCTGGAAGAGTGAAAAACGCGCACGTTCATTTTCAGAGCTCCTAGACCTTCCTATAAGAAGTTAGCTAAAAAGTAGCTTCGAAAAACGCTTAGGTTAAGTTTCAGAGTTGCTTCTAATGTACCAAAGCTGGACTTAGACATAATTTCACTCTCACAACATTATGGCTGGTTGGAGAGGGTCCGAACCACAAGTACCGGGTCCATGGTTCTGGCCGTATACTGGGGGGACGGGGACGACTCCCATTAACCCCTGACTATACCGGGGATACGCTTATCACAATGCCTTTCTGGTCTGTGCTGAAGCAGGGCATTCTGGCAGCCAAGTGGCTTGACCTTTATTAGTGAGCCTGGTTACCCCCTCTCGGAACCACAGACTTAGAAATCGCCAGCTCATATACAGTGCATAAAATATATTTATATATATATACCCTTATACACCATTTTAATAAAAAATATCACAAAATTCTTCTAAGTCTCTCGGGAAGAGTGAAAGACGCGCACGTTCATTTTCAGAGCTCCGAGACCTTCCTATAAGAAGTTAGCTAAAAAGTAGCTTCGAAAAACGCTTAGGTTAAGTTTCAGAGTTGCTTCTAATGTACCAAAGCTGGACTTAGACATAATTTCACTCTCACAACATTATGGCTGGTTGGAGACAGTCCGAACCACAAGTACCGGGTCCATGGTTCTGGCCGTATACTGGGGGGACGGGGACGACTCCCATTAACCCCTGACTATACCGGGGATACGCTTATCACAATGCCTTTCTGGTCTGTGCTGAAGCAGGGCATTCTGGCAGCCAAGTGGCTTGACCTTTATTAGTGAGCCTGGTTACCCCCTCTCGGAACCACAGACTTAGAAATCGCCAGCTCATATACAGTGCATAAAATATATTTATATATATACCCTTATACACCATTTTAATAAAAAAATATCACAAAATTCTTCTAAGTCTCTCGGGAAGAGTGAAAGACGCGCACGTTCATTTTCAGAGATCCTAGACCTTCCTATAAGAAGTTAGCCAAAAAGTAGCTTCGAAAAACGCTTAGGTTAAGTTTCAGAGTTGCTTCTAATGTACCAAAGCTGGACTTAGACATAATTTCACTCTCACAACATTATGGCTGGTTGGAGACAGCCCGAACCACAAGTACCGGGTCCATGGTTCTGGCCGTATACTGGGGGGACGGGGACGACTCCCATTAACCCCTGACTATACCGGGGATACGCTTATCACAATGCCTTTCTGGTCTGTGCTGAAGCAGGGCATTCTGGCAGGCAAGTGGCTTGACCTTTATTAGTGAGCCTGGTTACCCCCTCTCGGAACCACAGACTTAGAAATCGCCAGCTCATATACAGTGCATAAAATATATTTATATATATACCCTTATACACCATTTTAATAAAAAATATCACAAAATTCTTCTAAGTCCCTCGGGAAGAGTGAAAGACGCGCACGTTCATTTTCAGAGCTCCTAGACCTTCCTATAAGAAGTTAGCTAAAAAGTAGCTTCGAAAAACGCTTAGGTTAAGTTTCAGAGTTGCTTCTAATGTACCAAAGCTGGACTTAGACATAATTTCACTCTCACAACATTATGGCTGGTTGGAGAGGGTCCGAACCACAAGTACCGGGTCCATGGTTCTGGCCGTATACTGGGGGGACGGGGACGACTCCCATTAACCCCTGACTATACCGGGGATACGCTTATCACAATGCCTTTCTGGTCTGTGCTGAAGCAGGGCATTCTGGCAGCCAAGTGGCTTGACCTTTATTAGTGAGCCTGGTTACCCCGTCTCGGAACCACAGACTTAGAAATCGCCAGCTCATATACAGTGCATAAAATATATTTATATATATATACCCTTATACACCATTTTAATAAAAAATATCACAAAATTCTTCTAAGTCTCTCGGGAAGAGTGAAAGACGCGCACGTTCATTTTCAGAGCTCCGAGACCTTCCTATAAGAAGTTAGCTAAAAAGTAGCTTCGAAAAACGCTTAGGTTAAGTTTCAGAGTTGCTTCTAATGTACCAAAGCTGGACTTAGACATAATTTCACTCTCACAACATTATGGCTGGTTGGAGACAGTCCGAACCACAAGTACCGGGTCCATGGTTCTGGCCGTATACTGGGGGGACGGGGACGACTCCCATTAACCCCTGACTATACCGGGTATACGCTTATCACAATGCCTTTCTGGTCTGTGCTGAAGCAGGGCATTCTGGCAGCCAAGTGGCTTGACCTTTATTAGTGAGCCTGGTTACCCCCTCTCGGAACCACAGACTTAGAAATCGCCAGCTCATATACAGTGCATAAAATATATTTATATATATACCCTTATACACCATTTTAATAAAAAAATATCACAAAATTCTTCTAAGTCTCTCGGGAAGAGTGAAAGACGCGCACGTTCATTTTCAGAGCTCCTAGACCTTCCTATAAGAAGTTAGCTAAAAAGTAGCTTCGAAAAACGCTTAGGTTAAGTTTCAGAGTTGCTTCTAATGTACCAAAGCTGGACTTAGACATAATTTCACTCTCACAACATTATGGCTGGTTGGAGACAGTCCGAACCACAAGTACCGGGTCCATGGTTCTGGCCGTATACTGGGGGGACGGGGACGACTCCCATTAACCCCTGACTATACCGGGGATACGCTTATCACAATGCCTTTCTGGTCTGTGCTGAAGCAGGGCATTCTGGCAGCCAAGTGGCTTGACCTTTATTAGTGAGCCTGGTTACCCCCTCTCGGAACCACAGACTTAGAAATCGCCAGCTCATATACAGTGCATAAAATATATTTATATATATACCCTTATACACCATTTTAATAAAAAATATCACAAAATTCTTCTAAGTCCCTCGAAAAGAGTGAAAGACGCGCACGTTCATTTTCAGAGCTCCTAGACCTTCCTATAAGAAGTTAGCCAAAAAGTAGCTTCGAAAAACGCTTAGGTTAAGTTTCAGAGTTGCTTCTAATGTACCAAAGCTGGACTTAGATATAATTTAACTCTCACAATATTATGGCTGGTTGGAGACAGTCCGAACCACAAGTACCGGGTCCATGGTTCTGGCCGTATACTGGGGGGACGGGGACGACTCCCATTAACCCCTGACTATACCGGGGATACGCTTATCACAATGCCTTTCTGGTCTGTGCTGAAGCAGGGCATTCTGGCAGCCAAGTGGCTTGACCTTTATTAGTGAGCCTGGTTACCCCCTCTCGGAACCACAGACTTAGAAATCGCCAGCTCATATACAGTGCATAAAATATATTTATATATATACCCTTATACACCATTTTAATAAAAAATATCACAAAATTCTTCTAAGTCTCTCTGGAAGAGTGAAAAACGCGCACGTTCATTTTCAGAGCTCCTAGACCTTCCTATAAGAAGTTAGCTAAAAAGTAGCTTCGAAAAACGCTTAGGTTAAGTTTCAGAGTTGCTTCTAATGTACCAAAGCTGGACTTAGACATAATTTCACTCTCACAACATTATGGCTGGTTGGAGAGGATCCGAACCACAAGTACCGGGTCCATGGTTCTGGCCGTATACTGGGGGGACGGGGACGACTCCCATTAACCCCTGACTATACCGGGGATACGCTTATCACAATGCCTTTCTGGTCTGTGCTGAAGCAGGGCATTCTGGCAGCCAAGTGGCTTGACCTTTATTAGTGAGCCTGGTTACCCCCTCTCGGAACCACAGACTTAGAAATCGCCAGCTCATATACAGTGCATAAAATATATTTATATATATATACCCTTATACACCATTTTAATAAAAAATATCACAAAATTCTTCTAAGTCTCTCGGGAAGAGTGAAAAACGCGCACGTTCATTTTCAGAGCTCCGAGACCTTCCTATAAGAAGTTAGCTAAAAAGTAGCTTCGAAAAACGCTTAGGTTAAGTTTCAGAGTTGCTTCTAATGTACCAAAGCTGGACTTAGACATAATTTCACTCTCACAACATTATGGCTGGTTGGAGACAGTCCGAACCACAAGTACCGGGTCCATGGTTCTGGCCGTATACTGGGGGGACGGGGACGACTCCCATTAACCCCTGACTATACCGGGGATACGCTTATCACAATGCCTTTCTGGTCTGTGCTGAAGCAGGGCATTCTGGCAGCCAAGTGGCTTGACCTTTATTAGTGAGCCTGGTTACCCCCTCTCGGAACCACAGACTTAGAAATCGCCAGCTCATATACAGTGCATAAAATATATTTATATATATACCCTTATACACCATTTTAATAAAAAAATATCACAAAATTCTTCTAAGTCTCTCGGGAAGAGTGAAAGACGCGCACGTTCATTTTCAGAGCTCCTAGACCTTCCTATAAGAAGTTAGCCAAAAAGTAGCTTCGAAAAACGCTTAGGTTAAGTTTCAGAGTTGCTTCTAATGTACCAAAGCTGGACTTAGACATAATTTCACTCTCACAACATTATGGCTGGTTGGAGACAGCCCGAACCACAAGTACCGGGTCCATGGTTCTGGCCGTATACTGGGGGGACGGGGACGACTCCCATTAACCCCTGACTATACCGGGGATACGCTTATCACAATGCCTTTCTGGTCTGTGCTGAAGCAGGGCATTCTGGCAGGCAAGTGGCTTGACCTTTATTAGTGAGCCTGGTTACCCCCTCTCGGAACCACAGACTTAGAAATCGCCAGCTCATATACAGTGCATAAAATATATTTATATATATATACCCTTATACACCATTTTAATAAAAAATATCACAAAATTCTTCTAAGTCCCTCGGGAAGAGTGAAAGACGCGCACGTTCATTTTCAGAGCTCCTAGACCTTCCTATAAGAAGTTAGCCAAAAAGTAGCTTCGAAAAACGCTTAGGTTAAGTTTCAGAGTTGCTTCTCATGTACCAAAGCTGGACTTAGACATAATGTCACTCTCACAACATTATGGCTGGTTGGAGACAGTCCGAACCACAAGTACCGGGTCCCTGGTTCTGGCCGTATACTGGGGGGACGGGGACGACTCCCATTAACCCCTGACTATACCGGGGATACGCTTATCACAATGCCTTTCTGGTCTGTGCTGAAGTAGGGCATTCTGGCAGCCAAGTGGCTTGACCTTTATTAGTGAGCCTGGTTACCCCGTCTCGGAACCACAGACTTAGAAATCGCCAGCTCATATACAGTGCATAAAATATATTTATATATATACCCTTATACACCATTTTAATAAAAAATATCACAAAATTCTTCTAAGTTCCTCGGGAAGAGTGAAAGACGCGCACGTTCATTTTCAGAGCTCCTAGACCTTCCTATAAGAAGTTAGCCAAAAAGTAGCTTCGAAAAACGCTTAGGTTAAGTTTCAGAGTTGCTTCTAATGTACCAAAGCTGGACTTAGATATAATTTCACTCTCACAACATTATGGCTGGTTGGAGACAGTCCGAACCACAAGTACCGGGTCCATGGTTCTGGCCGTATACTGGGGGGACGGGGACGACTCCCATTAACCCCTGACTATACCGGGGATACGCTTATCACAATGCCTTTCTGGTCTGTGCTGAAGCAGGGCATTCTGGCAGCCAAGTGGCTTGACCTTTATTAGTGAGCCTGGTTACCCCCTCTCGGAACCACAGACTTAGAAATCGCCAGCTCATATACAGTGCATAAAATATATTTATATATATACCCTTATACACCATTTTAATAAAAAATATCACAAAATTCTTCTAAGTCTCTCTGGAAGAGTGAAAAACGCGCACGTTCATTTTCAGAGCTCCTAGACCTTCCTATAAGAAGTTAGCTAAAAAGTAGCTTCGAAAAACGCTTAGGTTAAGTTTCAGAGTTGCTTCTAATGTACCAAAGCTGGACTTAGACATAATTTCACTCTCACAACATTATGGCTGGTTGGAGAGGGTCCGAACCACAAGTACCGGGTCCATGGTTCTGGCCGTATACTGGGGGGACGGGGACGACTCCCATTAACCCCTGACTATACCGGGGATACGCTTATCACAATGCCTTTCTGGTCTGTGCTGAAGCAGGGCATTCTGGCAGCCAAGTGGCTTGACCTTTATTAGTGAGCCTGGTTACCCCGTCTCGGAACCACAGACTTAGAAATCGCCAGCTCATATACAGTGCATAAAATATATTTATATATATATACCCTTATACACCATTTTAATAAAAAATATCACAAAATTCTTCTAAGTCTCTCGGGAAGAGTGAAAGACGTGCACGTTCATTTTCAGAGCTCCGAGACCTTCCTATAAGAAGTTAGCTAAAAAGTAGCTTCGAAAAACGCTTAGGTTAAGTTTCAGAGTTGCTTCTAATGTACCAAAGCTGGACTTAGACATAATTTCACTCTCACAACATTATGGCTGGTTGGAGACAGTCCGAACCACAAGTACCGGGTCCATGGTTCTGGCCGTATACTGGGGGGACGGGGACGACTCCCATTAACCCCTGACTATACCGGGTATACGCTTATCACAATGCCTTTCTGGTCTGTGCTGAAGCAGGGCATTCTGGCAGCCAAGTGGCTTGACCTTTATTAGTGAATATGGTTACCCCCTCTCGGAACCACAGACTTAGAAATCGCCAGCTCATATACAGTGCATAAAATATATTTATATATATACCCTTATACACCATTTTAATAAAAAATATCACAAAATTCTTCTAAGTCCCTCGGGAAGAGTGAAAGACGCGCACGTTCATTTTCAGAGCTCCTAGACCTTCCTATAAGAAGTTAGCCAAAAAGTAGCTTCGAAAAACGCTTAGGTTAAGTTTCAGAGTTGCTTCTAATGTACCAAAGCTGGACTTAGACATAATGTCACTCTCACAACATTATGGCTGGTTGGAGACAGTCCGAACCACAAGTACCGGGTCCATGGTTCTGGCCGTATACTGGGGGGACGGGGACGACTCCCATTAACCCCTGAGTATACCGGGGATACGCTTATCACAATGCCTTTCTGGTCTGTGCTAAAGCAGGGCATTCTGGCAGCCAAGTGGCTTGACCTTTATTAGTGAGCCTGGTTACCCCCTCTCGGAACCACAGACTTAGAAATCGCCAGCTCATATACAGTGCATAAAATATATTTATATATATACCCTTATACACCATTTTAATAAAAAATATCACAAAATTCTTTTAAGTCCCTCGGAAAGAGTGAAAGACGCGCACGTTCATTTGCAGAGCTCCTAGACCTTCCTATAAGAAGTTAGCCAAAAAGTAGCTTCGAAAAACGCTTAGGTTAAGTTTCAGAGTTGCTTCTAATGTACCAAAGCTGGACTTAGATATAATTTCACTCTCACAACATTATGGCTGGTTGGAGACAGTCCGAACCACAAGTACCGGGTCCATGGTTCTGGCCGTATACTGGGGGGACGGGGACGACTCCCATTAACCCCTGACTATACCGGGGATACGCTTATCACAATGCCTTTCTGGTCTGTGCTGAAGCAGGGCATTCTGGCAGCCAAGTGGCTTGACCTTTATTAGTGAGCCTGGTTACCCCCTCTCGGAACCACAGACTTAGAAATCGCCAGCTCATATACAGTGCATAAAATATATTTATATATATACCCTTATACACCATTTTAATAAAAAATATCACAAAATTCTTCTAAGTCCCTCGGAAAGAGTGAAAGACGCGCACGTTCATTTTCAGAGCTCCTAGACCTTCCTATAAGAAGTTAGCCAAAAAGTAGCTTCGAAAAACGCTTAGGTTAAGTTTCAGAGTTGCTTCTAATGTACCAAAGCTGGACTTAGACATAATTTCACTCTCACAACATTATGGCTGGTTGGAGACAGTCCGAACTGCAAGTACCGGGTCCATGGTTCTGGCCGTATACTGGGGGGACGGGGACGACTCCCATTAACCCCTGACTATACCGGGGATACGCTTATCACAATGCCTTTCTGGTCTGTGCTGAAGCAGGGCATTCTGGCAGGCAAGTGGCTTGACCTTTATTAGTGAATATGGTTACCCCCTCTCGGAACCACAGACTTAGAAATCGCCAGCTCATATACAGTGCATAAAATATATTTATATATATACCCTTATACACCATTTTAATAAAAAAATATCACAAAATTCTTCTAAGTCCCTCGGGAAGAGTGAAAGACGCGCACGTTCATTTTCAGAGCTCCTAGACCTTCCTATAAGAAGTTAGCCAAAAAGTAGCTTCGAAAAACGCTTAGGTTAAGTTTCAGAGTTGCTTCTAATGTACCAAAGCTGGACTTAGACATAATGTCACTCTCACAACATTATGGCTGGTTGGAGACAGTCCGAACCACAAGTACCGGGTCCATGGTTCTGGCCGTATACTGGGGGGACGGGGACGACTCCCATTAACCCCTGACTATACCGGGGATACGCTTATCACAATGCCTTTCTGGTCTGTGCTGAAGCAGGGCATTCTGGCAGCCAAGTGGCTTGACCTTTATTAGTGAGCCTGGTTACCCCCTCTCGGAACCACAGACTTAGAAATCGCCAGCTCATATACAGTGCATAAAATATATTTATATATATACCCTTATACACCATTTTAATAAAAAATATCACAAAATTCTTTTAAGTCCCTCGGAAAGAGTGAAAGACGCGCACGTTCATTTGCAGAGCTCCTAGACCTTCCTATAAGAAGTTAGCCAAAAAGTAGCTTCGAAAAACGCTTAGGTTAAGTTTCAGAGTTGCTTCTAATGTACCAAAGCTGGACTTAGATATAATTTCACTCTCACAACATTATGGCTGGTTGGAGACAGTCCGAACCACAAGTACCGGGTCCATGGTTCTGGCCGTATACTGGGGGGACGGGGACGACTCCCATTAACCCTTGACTATACCGGGGATACGCTTATCACAATGCCTTTCTGGTCTGTGCTGAAGCAGGGCATTCTGGCAGCCAAGTGGCTTGACCTTTATTAGTGAGCCTGGTTACCCCCTCTCGGAACCACAGACTTAGAAATCGCCAGCTCATATACAGTGCATAAAATATATTTATATATATACCCTTATACACCATTTTAATAAAAAATATCACAAAATTCTTCTAAGTCTCTCTGGAAGAGTGAAAGACGCGCACGTTCATTTTCAGAGCTCCTAGACCTTCCTATAAGAAGTTAGCTAAAAAGTAGCTTCGAAAAACGCTTAGGTTAAGTTTCAGAGTTGCTTCTAATGTACCAAAGCTGGACTTAGACATAATTTCACTCTCACAACATTATGGCTGGTTGGAGAGGGTCCGAACCACAAGTACCGGGTCCATGGTTCTGGCCGTATACTGGGGGGACGGGGACGACTCCCATTAACCCCTGACTATACCGGGGATACGCTTATCACAATGCCTTTCTGGTCTGTGCTGAAGCAGGGCATTCTGGCAGGCAAGTGGCTTGACCTTTATTAGTGAGCCTGGTTACCCCCTCTCGGAACCACAGACTTAGAAATCGCCAGCTCATATACAGTGCATAAAATATATTTATATACTGTATATACCCTTATACACCATTTTAATAAAAAATATCACAAAATTCTTCTAAGTCTCTCTGGAAGAGTGAAAGACGCGCACGTTCATTTTCAGAGCTCCTAGACCTTCCTATAAGAAGTTAGCTAAAAAGTAGCTTCGAAAAACGCTTAGGTTAAGTTTCAGAGTTGCTTCTAATGTACCAAAGCTGGACTTAGACATAATTTCACTCTCACAACATTATGGCTGGTTGGAGACAGTCCGAACCACAAGTACCGGGTCCATGGTTCTGGCCGTATACTGGGGGGACGGGGACGACTCCCATTAACCCCTGACTATACCGGGGATACGCTTATCACAATGCCTTTCTGGTCTGTGCTGAAGCAGGGCATTCTGGCAGGCAAGTGGCTTGACCTTTATTAGTGAGCCTGGTTACCCCCTCTCGGAACCACAGACTTAGAAATCGCCAGCTCATATACAGTGCATAAAATATATTTATATATATACCCTTATACACCATTTTAATAAAAAATATCACAAAATTCTTTTAAGTCCCTCGGAAAGAGTGAAAGACGCGCACGTTCATTTGCAGAGCTCCTAGACCTTCCTATAAGAAGTTAGCCAAAAAGTAGCTTCGAAAAACGCTTAGGTTAAGTTTCAGAGTTGCTTCTAATGTACCAAAGCTGGACTTAGATATAATTTCACTCTCACAACATTATGGCTGGTTGGAGACAGTCCGAACCACAAGTACCGGGTCCATGGTTCTGGCCGTATACTGGGGGGACGGGGACGACTCCCATTAACCCTTGACTATACCGGGGATACGCTTATCACAATGCCTTTCTGGTCTGTGCTGAAGCAGGGCATTCTGGCAGCCAAGTGGCTTGACCTTTATTAGTGAGCCTGGTTACCCCCTCTCGGAACCACAGACTTAGAAATCGCCAGCTCATATACAGTGCATAAAATATATTTATATATATACCCTTATACACCATTTTAATAAAAAATATCACAAAATTCTTCTAAGTCTCTCTGGAAGAGTGAAAGACGCGCACGTTCATTTTCAGAGCTCCTAGACCTTCCTATAAGAAGTTAGCTAAAAAGTAGCTTCGAAAAACGCTTAGGTTAAGTTTCAGAGTTGCTTCTAATGTACCAAAGCTGGACTTAGACATAATTTCACTCTCACAACATTATGGCTGGTTGGAGAGGGTCCGAACCACAAGTACCGGGTCCATGGTTCTGGCCGTATACTGGGGGGACGGGGACGACTCCCATTAACCCCTGACTATACCGGGGATACGCTTATCACAATGCCTTTCTGGTCTGTGCTGAAGCAGGGCATTCTGGCAGGCAAGTGGCTTGACCTTTATTAGTGAGCCTGGTTACCCCCTCTCGGAACCACAGACTTAGAAATCGCCAGCTCATATACAGTGCATAAAATATATTTATATACTGTATATACCCTTATACACCATTTTAATAAAAAATATCACAAAATTCTTCTAAGTCTCTCTGGAAGAGTGAAAGACGCGCACGTTCATTTTCAGAGCTCCTAGACCTTCCTATAAGAAGTTAGCTAAAAAGTAGCTTCGAAAAACGCTTAGGTTAAGTTTCAGAGTTGCTTCTAATGTACCAAAGCTGGACTTAGACATAATTTCACTCTCACAACATTATGGCTGGTTGGAGACAGTCCGAACCACAAGTACCGGGTCCATGGTTCTGGCCGTATACTGGGGGGACGGGGACGACTCCCATTAACCCCTGACTATACCGGGGATACGCTTATCACAATGCCTTTCTGGTCTGTGCTGAAGCAGGGCATTCTGGCAGGCAAGTGGCTTGACCTTTATTAGTGAGCCTGGTTACCCCCTCTCGGAACCACAGACTTAGAAATCGCCAGCTCATATACAGTGCATAAAATATATTTATATATATACCCTTATACACCATTTTAATAAAAAATATCACAAAATTCTTCTAAGTCCCTCGGGAAGAGTGAAAGACGCGCACGTTCATTTTCAGAGCTCCTAGACCTTCCTATAAGAAGTTAGCCAAAAAGTAGCTTCGAAAAACGCTTAGGTTAAGTTTCAGAGTTGCTTCTAATGTACCAAAGCTGGACTTAGACATAATGTCACTCTCACAACATTATGGCTGGTTGGAGACAGTCCGAACCACAAGTACCGGGTCCATGGTTCTGGCCGTATACTGGGGGGACGGGGACGACTCCCATTAACCCCTGACTATACCGGGGATACGCTTATCACAATGCCTTTCTGGTCTGTGCTGAAGCAGGGCATTCTGGCAGCCAAGTGGCTTGACCTTTATTAGTGAGCCTGGTTACCCCCTCTCGGAACCACAGACTTAGAAATCGCCAGCTCATATACAGTGCATAAAATATATTTATATATATACCCTTATACACCATTTTAATAAAAAATATCACAAAATTCTTCTAAGTCCCTCGGAAAGAGTGAAAGACGCGCACGTTCATTTTCAGAGCTCCGAGACCTTCCTATAAGAAGTTAGCTAAAAAGTAGCTTCGAAAAACGCTTAGGTTAAGTTTCAGAGTTGCTTCTAATGTACCAAAGCTGGACTTAGACATAATTTCACTCTCACAACATTATGGCTGGTTGGAGACAGTCCGAACCACAAGTACCGGGTCCATGGTTCTGGCCGTATACTGGGGGGACGGGGACGACTCCCATTAACCCCTGACTATACCGGGTATACGCTTATCACAATGCCTTTCTGGTCTGTGCTGAAGCAGGGCATTCTGGCAGCCAAGTGGCTTGACCTTTATTAGTGAGCCTGGTTACCCCCTCTCGGAACCACAGACTTAGAAATCGCCAGCTCATATACAGTGCATAAAATATATTTATATATATACCCTTATACACCATTTTAATAAAAAAATATCACAAAATTCTTCTAAGTCTCTCGGGAAGAGTGAAAGACGCGCACGTTCATTTTCAGAGCCCCTAGACCTTCCTATAAGAAGTTAGCCAAAAAGTAGCTTCGAAAAACGCTTAGGTTAAGTTTCAGAGTTGCTTCTAATGTACAGTACCAAAGCTGGACTTAGACATAATTTCACTCTCACAACATTATGGCTGGTTGGAGACAGTCCGAACCACAAGTACCGGGTCCATGGTTCTGGCCGTATACTGGGGGGACGGGGACGACTCCCATTAACCCCTGACTATACCGGGGATACGCTTATCACAATGCCTTTCTGGTCTGTGCTGAAGCAGGGCATTCTGGCAGCCAAGTGGCTTGACCTTTATTAGTGAGCCTGGTTACCCCCTCTCGGAACCACAGACTTAGAAATCGCCAGCTCATATACAGTGCATAAAATATATTTATATATATACCCTTATACACCATTTTAATAAAAAATATCACAAAATTCTTCTAAGTCCCTCGGGAAGAGTGAAAGACGCGCACGTTCATTTTCAGAGCTCCTAGACCTTCCTATAAGAAGTTAGCCAAAAAGTAGCTTCGAAAAACGCTTAGGTTAAGTTTCAGAGTTGCTTCTAATGTACCAAAGCTGGACTTGGACATAATGTCACTCTCACAACATTATGGCTGGTTGGAGACAGTCCGAACCACAAGTACCGGGTCCATGGTTCTGGCCGTATACTGGGGGGACGGGGACGACTCCCATTAACCCCTGACTATACCGGGGATACGCTTATCACAATGCCTTTCTGGTCTGTGCTGAAGCAGGGCATTCTGGCAGCCAAGTGGCTTGACCTTTATTAGTGAGCCTGGTTACCCCCTCTCGGAACCACAGACTTAGAAATCGCCAGCTCATATACAGTGCATAAAATATATTTATATATATACCCTTATACACCATTTTAATAAAAAATATCACAAAATTCTTCTAAGTCTCTCGGGAAGAGTGAAAGACGCGCACGTTCATTTTCAGAGCTCCTACAGTAGACCTTCCTATAAGAAGTTAGCCAAAAAGTAGCTTCGAAAAACGCTTAGGTTAAGTTTCAGAGTTGCTTCTAATGTACCAAAGCTGGACTTAGACATAATGTCACTCTCACAACATTATGGCTGGTTGGAGACAGTCCGAACCACAAGTACCGGGTCCATGGTTCTGGCCGTATACTGGGGGGACGGGGACGACTCCCATTAACCCCTGACTATACCGGGGATACGCTTATCACAATGCCTTTCTGGTCTGTGCTGAAGCAGGGCATTCTGGCAGCCAAGTGGCTTGACCTTTATTAGTGAGCCTGGTTACCCCCTCTCGGAACCACAGACTTAGAAATCGCCAGCTCATATACAGTGCATAAAATATATTTATATATATACCCTTATACACCATTTTAATAAAAAATATCACAAAATTCTTCTAAGTCTCTCGGGAAGAGTGAAAGACGCGCACATTCATTTTCAGAGCTCCTAGACCTTCCTATAAGAAGTTAGCCAAAAAGTAGCTTCGAAAAACGCTTAGGTTAAGTTTCAGAGTTGCTTCTAATGTACCAAAGCTGGACTTAGACATAATGTCACTCTCACAACATTATGGCTGGTTGGAGACAGTCCGAACCACAAGTACCGGGTCCATGGTTCTGGCCGTATACTGGGGGGACGGGGACGACTCCCATTAACCCCTGACTATACCGGGGACACGCTTATCACAATGCCTTTCTGGTCTGTGCTGAAGCAGGGCATTCTGGCAGGCAAGTGGCTTGACCTTTATTAGTGAATATGGTTACCCCCTCTCGGAACCACAGACTTAGAAATCGCCAGCTCATATACAGTGCATAAAATATATTTATATATATACCCTTATACACCATTTTAATAAAAAATATCACAAAATTCTTCTAAGTCCCTCGGGAAGAGTGAAAGACGCGCACGTTCATTTTCAGAGCTCCTAGACCTTCCTATAAGAAGTTAGCCAAAAAGTAGCTTCGAAAAACGCTTAGGTTAAGTTTCAGAGTTGCTTCTAATGTACCAAAGCTGGACTTAGACATAATGTCACTCTCACAACATTATGGCTGGTTGGAGACAGTCCGAACCACAAGTACCGGGTCCATGGTTCTGGCCGTATACTGGGGGGACGGGGACGACTCAAATTAACCCCTGACTATACCGGGGATACGCTTATCACAATGCCTTTCTGGTCTGTGCTGAAGCAGGGCATTCTGGCAGGCAAGTGGCTTGACCTTTATTAGTGAGCCTGGTTACCCCCTCTCGGAACCACAGACTTAGAAATCGCCAGCTCATATACAGTGCATAAAATATATTTATATATATACCCTTATACACCATTTTAATAAAAAAATATCACAAAATTCTTCTAAGTCTCTCGGGAAGAGTGAAAGACGCGCACGTTCATTTTCAGAGCCCCTAGACCTTCCTATAAGAAGTTAGCCAAAAAGTAGCTTCGAAAAACGCTTAGGTTAAGTTTCAGAGTTGCTTCTAATGTACAGTACCAAAGCTGGACTTAGACATAATTTCACTCTCACAACATTATGGCTGGTTGGAGACAGTCCGAACCACAAGTACCGGGTCCATGGTTCTGGCCGTATACTGGGGGGACGGGGACGACTCCCATTAACCCCTGACTATACCGGGGATACGCTTATCACAATGCCTTTCTGGTCTGTGCTGAAGCAGGGCATTCTGGCAGCCAAGTGGCTTGACCTTTATTAGTGAGCCTGGTTACCCCCTCTCGGAACCACAGACTTAGAAATCGCCAGCTCATATACAGTGCATAAAATATATTTATATATATACCCTTATACACCATTTTAATAAAAAATATCACAAAATTCTTCTAAGTCCCTCGGGAAGAGTGAAAGACGCGCACGTTCATTTTCAGAGCTCCTAGACCTTCCTATAAGAAGTTAGCCAAAAAGTAGCTTCGAAAAACGCTTAGGTTAAGTTTCAGAGTTGCTTCTAATGTACCAAAGCTGGACTTGGACATAATGTCACTCTCACAACATTATGGCTGGTTGGAGACAGTCCGAACCACAAGTACCGGGTCCATGGTTCTGGCCGTATACTGGGGGGACGGGGACGACTCCCATTAACCCCTGACTATACCGGGGATACGCTTATCACAATGCCTTTCTGGTCTGTGCTGAAGCAGGGCATTCTGGCAGCCAAGTGGCTTGACCTTTATTAGTGAGCCTGGTTACCCCCTCTCGGAACCACAGACTTAGAAATCGCCAGCTCATATACAGTGCATAAAATATATTTATATATATACCCTTATACACCATTTTAATAAAAAATATCACAAAATTCTTCTAAGTCTCTCGGGAAGAGTGAAAGACGCGCACGTTCATTTTCAGAGCTCCTACAGTAGACCTTCCTATAAGAAGTTAGCCAAAAAGTAGCTTCGAAAAACGCTTAGGTTAAGTTTCAGAGTTGCTTCTAATGTACCAAAGCTGGACTTAGACATAATGTCACTCTCACAACATTATGGCTGGTTGGAGACAGTCCGAACCACAAGTACCGGGTCCATGGTTCTGGCCGTATACTGGGGGGACGGGGACGACTCCCATTAACCCCTGACTATACCGGGGATACGCTTATCACAATGCCTTTCTGGTCTGTGCTGAAGCAGGGCATTCTGGCAGCCAAGTGGCTTGACCTTTATTAGTGAGCCTGGTTACCCCCTCTCGGAACCACAGACTTAGAAATCGCCAGCTCATATACAGTGCATAAAATATATTTATATATATACCCTTATACACCATTTTAATAAAAAATATCACAAAATTCTTCTAAGTCTCTCGGGAAGAGTGAAAGACGCGCACATTCATTTTCAGAGCTCCTAGACCTTCCTATAAGAAGTTAGCCAAAAAGTAGCTTCGAAAAACGCTTAGGTTAAGTTTCAGAGTTGCTTCTAATGTACCAAAGCTGGACTTAGACATAATGTCACTCTCACAACATTATGGCTGGTTGGAGACAGTCCGAACCACAAGTACCGGGTCCATGGTTCTGGCCGTATACTGGGGGGACGGGGACGACTCCCATTAACCCCTGACTATACCGGGGACACGCTTATCACAATGCCTTTCTGGTCTGTGCTGAAGCAGGGCATTCTGGCAGGCAAGTGGCTTGACCTTTATTAGTGAATATGGTTACCCCCTCTCGGAACCACAGACTTAGAAATCGCCAGCTCATATACAGTGCATAAAATATATTTATATATATACCCTTATACACCATTTTAATAAAAAATATCACAAAATTCTTCTAAGTCCCTCGGGAAGAGTGAAAGACGCGCACGTTCATTTTCAGAGCTCCTAGACCTTCCTATAAGAAGTTAGCCAAAAAGTAGCTTCGAAAAACGCTTAGGTTAAGTTTCAGAGTTGCTTCTAATGTACCAAAGCTGGACTTAGACATAATGTCACTCTCACAACATTATGGCTGGTTGGAGACAGTCCGAACCACAAGTACCGGGTCCATGGTTCTGGCCGTATACTGGGGGGACGGGGACGACTCAAATTAACCCCTGACTATACCGGGGATACGCTTATCACAATGCCTTTCTGGTCTGTGCTGAAGCAGGGCATTCTGGCAGGCAAGTGGCTTGACCTTTATTAGTGAGCCTGGTTACCCCCTCTCGGAACCACAGACTTAGAAATCGCCAGCTCATATACAGTGCATAAAATATATTTATATATATACCCTTATACACCATTTTAATAAAAAATATCACAAAATTCTTCTAAGTCCCTCGGGAAGAGTGAAAGACGCGCACGTTCATTTTCAGAGCTCCTAGACCTTCCTATAAGAAGTTAGCCAAAAAGTAGCTTCGAAAAACGCTTAGGTTAAGTTTCAGAGTTGCTTCTAATGTACCAAAGCTGGACTTAGACATAATGTCACTCTCACAACATTATGGCTGGTTGGAGACAGTCCGAACCACAAGTACCGGGTCCATGGTTCTGGCCGTATACTGGGGGGACGGGGACGACTCCCATTAACCCCTGACTATACCGGGGATACGCTTATCACAATGCCTTTCTGGTCTGTGCTGAAGCAGGGCATTCTGGCAGCCAAGTGGCTTGACCTTTATTAGTGAGCCTGGTTACCCCCTCTCGGAACCACAGACTTAGAAATCGCCAGCTCATATACAGCGCATAAAATATATTTATATATATACCCTTATACACCATTTTAATAAAAAATATCACAAAATTCTTCTAAGTCTCTCGGGAAGAGTGAAAGACGCGCACGTTCATTTTCAGAGCTCCTAGACCTTCCTATAAGAAGTTAGCCAAAAAGTAGCTTCGAAAAACGCTTAGGTTAAGTTTCAGAGTTGCTTCTAATGTACCAAAGCTGGACTTAGACATAATGTCACTCTCACAACATTATGGCTGGTTGGAGACAGTCCGAACCACAAGTACCGGGTCCATGGTTCTGGCCGTATACTGGGGGGACGGGGACGACTCCCATTAACCCCTGACTATACCGGGGATACGCTTATCACAATGCCTTTCTGGTCTGTGCTGAAGCAGGGCATTCTGGCAGCCAAGTGGCTTGACCTTTATTAGTGAGCCTGGTTACCCCCTCTCGGAACCACAGACTTAGAAATCGCCAGCTCATATACAGCGCATAAAATATATTTATATATATACCCTTATACACCATTTTAATAAAAAATATCACAAAATTCTTCTAAGTCTCTCGGGAAGAGTGAAAGACGCGCACGTTCATTTTCAGAGCTCCTAGACCTTCCTATAAGAAGTTAGCCAAAAAGTAGCTTCGAAAAACGCTTAGGTTAAGTTTCAGAGTTGCTTCTAATGTACCAAAGCTGGACTTAGACATAATGTCACTCTCACAACATTATGGCTGGTTGGAGACAGTCCGAACCACAAGTACCGGGTCCATGGTTCTGGCCGTATACTGGGGGGACGGGGACGACTCCCATTAACCCCTGACTATACCGGGGATACGCTTATCACAATGCCTTTCTGGTCTGTGCTGAAGCAGGGCATTCTGGCAGCCAAGTGGCTTGACCTTTATTAGTGAGCCTGGTTACCCCCTCTCGGAACCACAGACTTAGAAATCGCCAGCTCATATACAGCGCATAAAATATATTTATATATATACCCTTATACACCATTTTAATAAAAAATATCACAAAATTCTTCTAAGTCTCTCGGGAAGAGTGAAAGACGCGCACGTTCATTTTCAGAGCTCCTAGACCTTCCTATAAGAAGTTAGCCAAAAAGTAGCTTCGAAAAACGCTTAGGTTAAGTTTCAGAGTTGCTTCTAATGTACCAAAGCTGGACTTAGACATAATGTCACTCTCACAACATTATGGCTGGTTGGAGACAGTCCGAACCACAAGTACCGGGTCCATGGTTCTGGCCGTATACTGGGGGGACGGGGACGACTCCCATTAACCCCTGACTATACCGGGGATACGCTTATCACAATGCCTTTCTGGTCTGTGCTGAAGCAGGGCATTCTGGCAGCCAAGTGGCTTGACCTTTATTAGTGAGCCTGGTTACCCCCTCTCGGAACCACAGACTTAGAAATCGCCAGCTCATATACAGTGCATAAAATATATTTATATATATACCCTTATACACCATTTTAATAAAAAATATCACAAAATTCTTCTAAGTCTCTCGGGAAGAGTGAAAGACGCGCACATTCATTTTCAGAGCTCCTAGACCTTCCTATAAGAAGTTAGCCAAAAAGTAGCTTCGAAAAACGCTTAGGTTAAGTTTCAGAGTTGCTTCTAATGTACCAAAGCTGGACTTAGACATAATGTCACTCTCACAACATTATGGCTGGTTGGAGACAGTCCGAACCACAAGTACCGGGTCCATGGTTCTGGCCGTATACTGGGGGGACGGGGACGACTCCCATTAACCCCTGACTATACCGGGGACACGCTTATCACAATGCCTTTCTGGTCTGTGCTGAAGCAGGGCATTCTCTCAGGCAAGTGGCTTGACCTTTATTAGTGAATATGGTTACCCCCTCTCGGAACCACAGACTTAGAAATCGCCAGCTCATATACAGTGCATAAAATATATTTATATATATACCCTTATACACCATTTTAATAAAAAATATCACAAAATTCTTCTAAGTCCCTCGGGAAGAGTGAAAGACGCGCACGTTCATTTTCAGAGCTCCTAGACCTTCCTATAAGAAGTTAGCCAAAAAGTAGCTTCGAAAAACGCTTAGGTTAAGTTTCAGAGTTGCTTCTAATGTACCAAAGCTGGACTTAGACATAATGTCACTCTCACAACATTATGGCTGGTTGGAGACAGTCCGAACCACAAGTACCGGGTCCATGGTTCTGGCCGTATACTGGGGGGACGGGGACGACTCCCATTAACCCCTGACTATACCGGGGATACGCTTATCACAATGCCTTTCTGGTCTGTGCTGAAGCAGGGCATTCTGGCAGGCAAGTGGCTTGACCTTTATTAGTGAGCCTGGTTACCCCCTCTCGGAACCACAGACTTAGAAATCGCCAGCTCATATACAGTGCATAAAATATATTTATATATATACCCTTATACACCATTTTAATAAAAAATATCACAAAATTCTTCTAAGTCCCTCGGGAAGAGTGAAAGACGCGCACGTTCATTTTCAGAGCTCCTAGACCTTCCTATAAGAAGTTAGCCAAAAAGTAGCTTCGAAAAACGCTTAGGTTAAGTTTCAGAGTTGCTTCTAATGTACCAAAGCTGGACTTAGACATAATGTCACTCTCACAACATTATGGCTGGTTGGAGACAGTCCGAACCACAAGTACCGGGTCCATGGTTCTGGCCGTATACTGGGGGGACGGGGACGACTCCCATTAACCCCTGACTATACCGGGTATACGCTTATCACAATGCCTTTCTGGTCTGTGCTGAAGCAGGGCATTCTGGCAGCCAAGTGGCTTGACCTTTATTAGTGAGCCTGGTTACCCCCTCTCGGAACCACAGACTTAGAAATCGCCAGCTCATATACAGTGCATAAAATATATTTATATATATACCCTTATACACCATTTTAATAAAAAAATATCACAAAATTCTTCTAAGTCTCTCGGGAAGAGTGAAAGACGCGCACGTTCATTTTCAGAGCTCCTAGACCTTCCTATAAGAAGTTAGCCAAAAAGTAGCTTCGAAAAACGCTTAGGTTAAGTTTCAGAGTTGCTTCTAATGTACCAAAGCTGGACTTAGACATAATTTCACTCTCACAACATTATGGCTGGTTGGAGACAGTCCGAACCACAAGTACCGGGTCCATGGTTCTGGCCGTATACTGGGGGGACGGGGACGACTCCCATTAACCCCTGACTATACCGGGGATACGCTTATCACAATGCCTTTCTGGTCTGTGCTGAAGCAGGGCATTCTGGCAGCCAAGTGGCTTGACCTTTATTAGTGAGCCTGGTTACCCCCTCTCGGAACCACAGACTTAGAAATCGCCAGCTCATATACAGTGCATAAAATATATTTATATATATACCCTTATACACCATTTTAATAAAAAATATCACAAAATTCTTCTAAGTCCCTCGGGAAGAGTGAAAGACGCGCACGTTCATTTTCAGAGCTCCTAGACCTTCCTATAAGAAGTTAGCCAAAAAGTAGCTTCGAAAAACGCTTAGGTTAAGTTTCAGAGTTGCTTCTAATGTACCAAAGCTGGACTTAGACATAATGTCACTCTCACAACATTATGGCTGGTTGGAGACAGTCCGAACCACAAGTACCGGGTCCATGGTTCTGGCCGTATACTGGGGGGACGGGGACGACTCCCATTAACCCCTGACTATACCGGGGATACGCTTATCACAATGCCTTTCTGGTCTGTGCTGAAGCAGGGCATTCTGGCAGCCAAGTGGCTTGACCTTTATTAGTGAGCCTGGTTACCCCCTCTCGGAACCACAGACTTAGAAATCGCCAGCTCATATACAGTGCATAAAATATATTTATATATATACCCTTATACACCATTTTAATAAAAAATATCACAAAATTCTTCTAAGTCTCTCGGGAAGAGTGAAAGACGCGCACGTTCATTTTCAGAGCTCCTAGACCTTCCTATAAGAAGTTAGCCAAAAAGTAGCTTCGAAAAACGCTTAGGTTAAGTTTCAGAGTTGCTTCTAATGTACCAAAGCTGGACTTAGACATAATGTCACTCTCACAACATTATGGCTGGTTGGAGACAGTCCGAACCACAAGTACCGGGTCCATGGTTCTGGCCGTATACTGGGGGGACGGGGACGACTCCCATTAACCCCTGACTATACCGGGGATACGCTTATCACAATGCCTTTCTGGTCTGTGCTGAAGCAGGGCATTCTGGCAGCCAAGTGGCTTGACCTTTATTAGTGAGCCTGGTTACCCCCTCTCGGAACCACAGACTTAGAAATCGCCAGCTCATATACAGTGCATAAAATATATTTATATATATACCCTTATACACCATTTTAATAAAAAATATCACAAAATTCTTCTAAGTCTCTCGGGAAGAGTGAAAGACGCGCACATTCATTTTCAGAGCTCCTAGACCTTCCTATAAGAAGTTAGCCAAAAAGTAGCTTCGAAAAACGCTTAGGTTAAGTTTCAGAGTTGCTTCTAATGTACCAAAGCTGGACTTAGACATAATGTCACTCTCACAACATTATGGCTGGTTGGAGACAGTCCGAACCACAAGTACCGGGTCCATGGTTCTGGCCGTATACTGGGGGGACGGGGACGACTCCCATTAACCCCTGACTATACCGGGGACACGCTTATCACAATGCCTTTCTGGTCTGTGCTGAAGCAGGGCATTCTGGCAGGCAAGTGGCTTGACCTTTATTAGTGAATATGGTTACCCCCTCTCGGAACCACAGACTTAGAAATCGCCAGCTCATATACAGTGCATAAAATATATTTATATATATACCCTTATACACCATTTTAATAAAAAATATCACAAAATTCTTCTAAGTCCCTCGGGAAGAGTGAAAGACGCGCACGTTCATTTTCAGAGCTCCTAGACCTTCCTATAAGAAGTTAGCCAAAAAGTAGCTTCGAAAAACGCTTAGGTTAAGTTTCAGAGTTGCTTCTAATGTACCAAAGCTGGACTTAGACATAATGTCACTCTCACAACATTATGGCTGGTTGGAGACAGTCCGAACCACAAGTACCGGGTCCATGGTTCTGGCCGTATACTGGGGGGACGGGGACGACTCAAATTAACCCCTGACTATACCGGGGATACGCTTATCACAATGCCTTTCTGGTCTGTGCTGAAGCAGGGCATTCAGGCAGGCAAGTGGCTTGACCTTTATTAGTGAGCCTGGTTACCCCCTCTCGGAACCACAGACTTATAAATCGCCAGCTCATATACAGTGCATAAAATATATTTATATATATACCCTTATACACCATTTTAATAAAAAATATCACAAAATTCTTCTAAGTCCCTCGGGAAGAGTGAAAGACGCGCACGTTCATTTTCAGAGCTCCTAGACCTTCCTATAAGAAGTTAGCCAAAAAGTAGCTTCGAAAAACGCTTAGGTTAAGTTTCAGAGTTGCTTCTAATGTACCAAAGCTGGACTTAGACATAATGTCACTCTCACAACATTATGGCTGGTTGGAGACAGTCCGAACCACAAGTACCGGGTCCATGGTTCTGGCCGTATACTGGGGGGACGGGGACGACTCCCATTAACCCCTGACTATACCGGGGATACGCTTATCACAATGCCTTTCTGGTCTGTGCTGAAGCAGGGCATTCTGGCAGCCAAGTGGCTTGACCTCTATTAGTGAGCCTGGTTACCCCCTCTCGGAACCACAGACTTATAAATCGCCAGCTCATATACAGTGCATAAAATATATTTATATATATACCCTTATACACCATTTTAATAAAAAATATCACAAAATTCTTCTAAGTCCCTCGGGAAGAGTGAAAGACGCGCACGTTCATTTTCAGAGCTCCTAGACCTTCCTATAAGAAGTTAGCCAAAAAGTAGCTTCGAAAAACGCTTAGGTTAAGTTTCAGAGTTGCTTCTAATGTACCAAAGCTGGACTTAGACATAATGTCACTCTCACAACATTATGGCTGGTTGGAGACAGTCCGAACCACAAGTACCGGGTCCATGGTTCTGGCCGTATACTGGGGGGACGGGGACGACTCCCATTAACCCCTGACTATACCGGGGATACGCTTATCACAATGCCTTTCTGGTCTGTGCTGAAGCAGGGCATTCTGGCAGCCAAGTGGCTTGACCTCTATTAGTGAGCCTGGTTACCCCCTCTCGGAACCACAGACTTAGAAATCGCCAGCTCATATACAGTGCATAAAATATATTTATATATATACCCTTATACACCATTTTAATAAAAAATATCACAAAATTCTTCTAAGTCCCTCGGGAAGAGTGAAAGACGCGCACGTTCATTTTCAGAGCTCCTAGACCTTCCTATAAGAAGTTAGCCAAAAAGTAGCTTCGAAAAACGCTTAGGTTAAGTTTCAGAGTTGCTTCTAATGTACCAAAGCTGGACTTAGACATAATGTCACTCTCACAACATTATGGCTGGTTGGAGACAGTCCGAACCACAAGTACCGGGTCCATGGTTCTGGCCGTATACTGGGGGGACGGGGACGACTCCCATTAACCCCTGACTATACCGGGGATACGCTTATCACAATGCCTTTCTGGTCTGTGCTGAAGCAGGGCATTCTGGCAGCCAAGTGGCTTGACCTTTATTAGTGAGCCTGGTTACCCCCTCTCGGAACCACAGACTTAGAAATCGCCAGCTCATATACAGTGCATAAAATATATTTATATATATACCCTTATACACCATTTTAATAAAAAATATCACAAAATTCTTCTAAGTCTCTCGGGAAGAGTGAAAGACGCGCACGTTCATTTTCAGAGCTCCTAGACCTTCCTATAAGAAGTTAGCCAAAAAGTAGCTTCGAAAAACGCTTAGGTTAAGTTTCAGAGTTGCTTCTAATGTACCAAAGCTGGACTTAGACATAATTTCACTCTCACAACATTATGGCTGGTTGGAGAGGGTCCGAACCACAAGTACCGGGTCCATGGTTTTGGCCGTATACTGGGGGGACGGGGACGACTCCCATTAACCCCTGACTATACCGGGGACACGCTTATCACAATGCCTTTCTGGTCTGTGCTGAAGCAGGGCATTCTGGCAGGCAAGTGGCTTGACCTTTATTAGTGAATATGGTTACCCCCTCTCGGAACCACAAACTTAGACATCGCCAGCTCATATACAGTGCATAAAATATATTTATATATATACCCTTATACACCATTTTAATAAAAAATATCACAAAATTCTTCTAAGTCCCTCGGGAAGAGTGAAAGACGCGCACGTTCATTTTCAGAGCTCCTAGACCTTCCTATAAGAAGTTAGCTAAAAAGTAGCTTCGAAAAACGCTTAGGTTAAGTTTCAGAGTTGCTTCTAATGTACCAAAGCTGGACTTAGACATAATGTCACTCTCACAACATTATGGCTGGTTGGAGACAGTCCGAACCACAAGTACCGGGTCCATGGTTCTGGCCGTATACTGGGGGGACGGGGACGACTCCCATTAACCCCTGACTATACCGGGGATACGCTTATCACAATGCCTTTCTGGTCTGTGCTGAAGCAGGGCATTCTGGCAGCCAAGTGGCTTGACCTTTATTAGTGAGCCTGGTTACCCCCTCTCGGAACCACAGACTTAGAAATCGCCAGCTCATATACAGTGCATAAAATATATTTATATATATACCCTTATACACCATTTTAATAAAAAATATCACAAAATTCTTCTAAGTCTCTCGGGAAGAGTGAAAGACGCGCACGTTCATTTTCAGAGCTCCTAGACCTTCCTATAAGAAGTTAGCCAAAAAGTAGCTTCGAAAAACGCTTAGGTTAAGTTTCAGAGTTGCTTCTAATGTACCAAAGCTGGACTTAGACATAATTTCACTCTCACAACATTATGGCTGGTTGGAGACAGTCCGAACTACAAGTACCGGGTCCATGGTTCTGGCCGTATACTGGGGGGACGGGGACGACTCCCATTAACCCCTGACTATACCGGGGACACGCTTATCACAATGCCTTTCTGGTCTGTGCTGAAGCAGGGCATTCTGGCAGGCAAGTGGCTTGACCTTTATTAGTGAATATGGTTACCCCCTCTCGGAACCACAGACTTAGAAATCGCCAGCTCATATACAGTGCATAAAATATATTTATATATATACCCTTATACACCATTTTAATAAAAAATATCACAAAATTCTTCTAAGTCCCTCGGGAAGAGTGAAAGACGCGCACGTTCATTTTCAGAGCTCCTAGACCTTCCTATAAGAAGTTAGCCAAAAAGTAGCTTCGAAAAACGCTTAGGTTAAGTTTCAGAGTTGCTTCTAATGTACCAAAGCTGGACTTAGACATAATGTCACTCTCACAACATTATGGCTGGTTGGAGACAGTCCGAACCACAAGTACCGGGTCCATGGTTCTGGCCGTATACTGGGGGGACGGGGACGACTCCCATTAACCCCTGACTATACCGGGGATACGCTTATCACAATGCCTTTCTGGTCTGTGCTGAAGCAGGGCATTCTGGCAGGCAAGTGGCTTGACCTTTATTAGTGAGCCTGGTTACCCCCTCTCGGAACCACAGACTTAGAAATCGCCAGCTCATATACAGTGCATAAAATATATTTATATATATACCCTTATACACCATTTTAATAAAAAATATCACAAAATTCTTCTAAGTCCCTCGGGAAGAGTGAAAGACGCGCACGTTCATTTTCAGAGCTCCTAGACCTTCCTATAAGAAGTTAGCCAAAAAGTAGCTTCGAAAAACGCTTAGGTTAAGTTTCAGAGTTGCTTCTAATGTACCAAAGCTGGACTTAGACATAATGTCACTCTCACAACATTATGGCTGGTTGGAGACAGTCCGAACCACAAGTACCGGGTCCATGGTTCTGGCCGTATACTGGGGGGACGGGGACGACTCCCATTAACCCCTGACTATACCGGGGATACGCTTATCACAATGCCTTTCTGGTCTGTGCTGAAGCAGGGCATTCTGGCAGCCAAGTGGCTTGACCTTTATTAGTGAGCCTGGTTACCCCCTCTCGGAACCACAGACTTAGAAATCGCCAGCTCATATACAGTGCATAAAATATATTTATATATATACCCTTATACACCATTTTAATAAAAAATATCACAAAATTCTTCTAAGTCTCTCGGGAAGAGTGAAAGACGCGCACGTTCATTTTCAGAGCTCCTAGACCTTCCTATAAGAAGTAAGCTAAAAAGTAGCTTCGAAAAACGCTTAGGTTAAGTTTCAGAGTTGCTTCTAATGTACCAAAGCTGGACTTAGACATAATGTCACTCTCACAACATTATGGCTGGTTGGAGACAGTCCGAACCACAAGTACCGGGTCCATGGTTCTAGCCGTATACTGGGGGGACGGGGACGACTCAAATTAACCCCTGACTATACCGGGGATACGCTTATCACAATGCCTTTCTGGTCTGTGCTGAAGCAGGGCATTCTGGCAGGCAAGTGGCTTGACCTTTATTAGTGAGCCTGGTTACCCCCTCTCGGAACCACAGACTTAGAAATCGCCAGCTCATATACAGTGCATAAAATATATTTATATATATACCCTTATACACCATTTTAATAAAAAATATCACAAAATTCTTCTAAGTCCCTCGGGAAGAGTGAAAGACGCGCACGTTCATTTTCAGAGCTCCTAGACCTTCCTATAAGAAGTTAGCCAAAAAGTAGCTTCGAAAAACGCTTAGGTTAAGTTTCAGAGTTGCTTCTAATGTACCAAAGCTGGACTTAGACATAATGTCACTCTCACAACATTATGGCTGGTTGGAGACAGTCCGAACCACAAGTACCGGGTCCATGGTTCTGGCCGTATACTGGGGGGACGGGGACGACTCCCATTAACCCCTGACTATACCGGGGATACGCTTATCACAATGCCTTTCTGGTCTGTGCTGAAGCAGGGCATTCTGGCAGCCAAGTGGCTTGACCTTTATTAGTGAGCCTGGTTACCCCCTCTCGGAACCACAGACTTAGAAATCGCCAGCTCATATACAGTGCATAAAATATATTTATATATATACCCTTATACACCATTTTAATAAAAAATATCACAAAATTCTTCTAAGTCTCTCGGGAAGAGTGAAAGACGCGCACGTTCATTTTCAGAGCTCCTAGACCTTCCTATAAGAAGTAAGCTAAAAAGTAGCTTCGAAAAACGCTTAGGTTAAGTTTCAGAGTTGCTTCTAATGTACCAAAGCTGGACTTAGACATAATTTCACTCTCACAACATTATGGCTGGTTGGAGACAGTCCGAACTACAAGTACCGGGTCCATGGTTCTGGCCGTATACTGGGGGGACGGGGACGACTCCCATTAACCCCTGACTATACCGGGGACACGCTTATCACAATGCCTTTCTGGTCTGTGCTGAAGCAGGGCATTCTGGCAGGCAAGTGGCTTGACCTTTATTAGTGAATATGGTTACCCCCTCTCGGAACCACAGACTTAGAAATCGCCAGCTCATATACAGTGCATAAAATATATTTATATATATACCCTTATACACCATTTTAATAAAAAATATCACAAAATTCTTCTAAGTCTCTCGGGAAGAGTGAAAGACGCGCACGTTC
The DNA here is from genome assembly GCF_040206685.1 of Ascaphus truei. Taxonomy (NCBI): domain Eukaryota; kingdom Metazoa; phylum Chordata; class Amphibia; order Anura; family Ascaphidae; genus Ascaphus; species Ascaphus truei. The sequence continues at coordinate 466,091 of NW_027455302.1, forward strand.
ATTTTCAGAGCTCCTAGACCTTCCTATAAGAAGTTAGCCAAAAAGTAGCTTCGAAAAACGCTTAGGTTAAGTTTCAGAGTTGCTTCTAATGTACCAAAGCTGGACTTAGACATAATTTCACTCTCACAACATTATGGCTGGTTGGAGACAGTCCGAACTACAAGTACCGGGTCCATGGTTCTGGCCGTATACTGGGGGGACGGGGACGACTCCCATTAACCCCTGACTATACCGGGGACACGCTTATCACAATGCCTTTCTGGTCTGTGCTGAAGCAGGGCATTCTGGCAGGCAAGTGGCTTGACCTTTATTAGTGAATATGGTTACCCCCTCTCGGAACCACAGACTTAGAAATCGCCAGCTCATATACAGTGCATAAAATATATTTATATATATACCCTTATACACCATTTTAATAAAAAATATCACAAAATTCTTCTAAGTCCCTCGGGAAGAGTGAAAGACGCGCACGTTCATTTTCAGAGCTCCTAGACCTTCCTATAAGAAGTTAGCCAAAAAGTAGCTTCGAAAAACGCTTAGGTTAAGTTTCAGAGTTGCTTCTAATGTACCAAAGCTGGACTTAGACATAATGTCACTCTCACAACATTATGGCTGGTTGGAGACAGTCCGAACCACAAGTACCGGGTCCATGGTTCTGGCCGTATACTGGGGGGACGGGGACGACTCCCATTAACCCCTGACTATACCGGGGATACGCTTATCACAATGCCTTTCTGGTCTGTGCTGAAGCAGGGCATTCTGGCAGGCAAGTGGCTTGACCTTTATTAGTGAGCCTGGTTACCCCCTCTCGGAACCACAGACTTAGAAATCGCCAGCTCATATACAGTGCATAAAATATATTTATATATATACCCTTATACACCATTTTAATAAAAAATATCACAAAATTCTTCTAAGTCCCTCGGGAAGAGTGAAAGACGCGCACGTTCATTTTCAGAGCTCCTAGACCTTCCTATAAGAAGTTAGCCAAAAAGTAGCTTCGAAAAACGCTTAGGTTAAGTTTCAGAGTTGCTTCTAATGTACCAAAGCTGGACTTAGACATAATGTCACTCTCACAACATTATGGCTGGTTGGAGACAGTCCGAACCACAAGTACCGGGTCCATGGTTCTGGCCGTATACTGGGGGGACGGGGACGACTCCCATTAACCCCTGACTATACCGGGGATACGCTTATCACAATGCCTTTCTGGTCTGTGCTGAAGCAGGGCATTCTGGCAGCCAAGTGGCTTGACCTTTATTAGTGAGCCTGGTTACCCCCTCTCGGAACCACAGACTTAGAAATCGCCAGCTCATATACAGTGCATAAAATATATTTATATATATACCCTTATACACCATTTTAATAAAAAATATCACAAAATTCTTCTAAGTCTCTCGGGAAGAGTGAAAGACGCGCACGTTCATTTTCAGAGCTCCTAGACCTTCCTATAAGAAGTTAGCCAAAAAGTAGCTTCGAAAAACGCTTAGGTTAAGTTTCAGAGTTGCTTCTAATGTACCAAAGCTGGACTTAGACATAATTTCACTCTCACAACATTATGGCTGGTTGGAGAGGGTCCGAACCACAAGTACCGGGTCCATGGTTTTGGCCGTATACTGGGGGGACGGGGACGACTCCCATTAACCCCTGACTATACCGGGGACACGCTTATCACAATGCCTTTCTGGTCTGTGCTGAAGCAGGGCATTCTGGCAGGCAAGTGGCTTGACCTTTATTAGTGAATATGGTTACCCCCTCTCGGAACCACAAACTTAGACATCGCCAGCTCATATACAGTGCATAAAATATATTTATATATATACCCTTATACACCATTTTAATAAAAAATATCACAAAATTCTTCTAAGTCCCTCGGGAAGAGTGAAAGACGCGCACGTTCATTTTCAGAGCTCCTAGACCTTCCTATAAGAAGTTAGCTAAAAAGTAGCTTCGAAAAACGCTTAGGTTAAGTTTCAGAGTTGCTTCTAATGTACCAAAGCTGGACTTAGACATAATGTCACTCTCACAACATTATGGCTGGTTGGAGACAGTCCGAACCACAAGTACCGGGTCCATGGTTCTGGCCGTATACTGGGGGGACGGGGACGACTCCCATTAACCCCTGACTATACCGGGGATACGCTTATCACAATGCCTTTCTGGTCTGTGCTGAAGCAGGGCATTCTGGCAGCCAAGTGGCTTGACCTTTATTAGTGAGCCTGGTTACCCCCTCTCGGAACCACAGACTTAGAAATCGCCAGCTCATATACAGTGCATAAAATATATTTATATATATACCCTTATACACCATTTTAATAAAAAATATCACAAAATTCTTCTAAGTCTCTCGGGAAGAGTGAAAGACGCGCACGTTCATTTTCAGAGCTCCTAGACCTTCCTATAAGAAGTTAGCCAAAAAGTAGCTTCGAAAAACGCTTAGGTTAAGTTTCAGAGTTGCTTCTAATGTACCAAAGCTGGACTTAGACATAATTTCACTCTCACAACATTATGGCTGGTTGGAGACAGTCCGAACTACAAGTACCGGGTCCATGGTTCTGGCCGTATACTGGGGGGACGGGGACGACTCCCATTAACCCCTGACTATACCGGGGACACGCTTATCACAATGCCTTTCTGGTCTGTGCTGAAGCAGGGCATTCTGGCAGGCAAGTGGCTTGACCTTTATTAGTGAATATGGTTACCCCCTCTCGGAACCACAGACTTAGAAATCGCCAGCTCATATACAGTGCATAAAATATATTTATATATATACCCTTATACACCATTTTAATAAAAAATATCACAAAATTCTTCTAAGTCCCTCGGGAAGAGTGAAAGACGCGCACGTTCATTTTCAGAGCTCCTAGACCTTCCTATAAGAAGTTAGCCAAAAAGTAGCTTCGAAAAACGCTTAGGTTAAGTTTCAGAGTTGCTTCTAATGTACCAAAGCTGGACTTAGACATAATGTCACTCTCACAACATTATGGCTGGTTGGAGACAGTCCGAACCACAAGTACCGGGTCCATGGTTCTGGCCGTATACTGGGGGGACGGGGACGACTCCCATTAACCCCTGACTATACCGGGGATACGCTTATCACAATGCCTTTCTGGTCTGTGCTGAAGCAGGGCATTCTGGCAGGCAAGTGGCTTGACCTTTATTAGTGAGCCTGGTTACCCCCTCTCGGAACCACAGACTTAGAAATCGCCAGCTCATATACAGTGCATAAAATATATTTATATATATACCCTTATACACCATTTTAATAAAAAATATCACAAAATTCTTCTAAGTCCCTCGGGAAGAGTGAAAGACGCGCACGTTCATTTTCAGAGCTCCTAGACCTTCCTATAAGAAGTTAGCCAAAAAGTAGCTTCGAAAAACGCTTAGGTTAAGTTTCAGAGTTGCTTCTAATGTACCAAAGCTGGACTTAGACATAATGTCACTCTCACAACATTATGGCTGGTTGGAGACAGTCCGAACCACAAGTACCGGGTCCATGGTTCTGGCCGTATACTGGGGGGACGGGGACGACTCCCATTAACCCCTGACTATACCGGGGATACGCTTATCACAATGCCTTTCTGGTCTGTGCTGAAGCAGGGCATTCTGGCAGCCAAGTGGCTTGACCTTTATTAGTGAGCCTGGTTACCCCCTCTCGGAACCACAGACTTAGAAATCGCCAGCTCATATACAGTGCATAAAATATATTTATATATATACCCTTATACACCATTTTAATAAAAAATATCACAAAATTCTTCTAAGTCTCTCGGGAAGAGTGAAAGACGCGCACGTTCATTTTCAGAGCTCCTAGACCTTCCTATAAGAAGTAAGCTAAAAAGTAGCTTCGAAAAACGCTTAGGTTAAGTTTCAGAGTTGCTTCTAATGTACCAAAGCTGGACTTAGACATAATGTCACTCTCACAACATTATGGCTGGTTGGAGACAGTCCGAACCACAAGTACCGGGTCCATGGTTCTAGCCGTATACTGGGGGGACGGGGACGACTCAAATTAACCCCTGACTATACCGGGGATACGCTTATCACAATGCCTTTCTGGTCTGTGCTGAAGCAGGGCATTCTGGCAGGCAAGTGGCTTGACCTTTATTAGTGAGCCTGGTTACCCCCTCTCGGAACCACAGACTTAGAAATCGCCAGCTCATATACAGTGCATAAAATATATTTATATATATACCCTTATACACCATTTTAATAAAAAATATCACAAAATTCTTCTAAGTCCCTCGGGAAGAGTGAAAGACGCGCACGTTCATTTTCAGAGCTCCTAGACCTTCCTATAAGAAGTTAGCCAAAAAGTAGCTTCGAAAAACGCTTAGGTTAAGTTTCAGAGTTGCTTCTAATGTACCAAAGCTGGACTTAGACATAATGTCACTCTCACAACATTATGGCTGGTTGGAGACAGTCCGAACCACAAGTACCGGGTCCATGGTTCTGGCCGTATACTGGGGGGACGGGGACGACTCCCATTAACCCCTGACTATACCGGGGATACGCTTATCACAATGCCTTTCTGGTCTGTGCTGAAGCAGGGCATTCTGGCAGCCAAGTGGCTTGACCTTTATTAGTGAGCCTGGTTACCCCCTCTCGGAACCACAGACTTAGAAATCGCCAGCTCATATACAGTGCATAAAATATATTTATATATATACCCTTATACACCATTTTAATAAAAAATATCACAAAATTCTTCTAAGTCTCTCGGGAAGAGTGAAAGACGCGCACGTTCATTTTCAGAGCTCCTAGACCTTCCTATAAGAAGTAAGCTAAAAAGTAGCTTCGAAAAACGCTTAGGTTAAGTTTCAGAGTTGCTTCTAATGTACCAAAGCTGGACTTAGACATAATTTCACTCTCACAACATTATGGCTGGTTGGAGACAGTCCGAACTACAAGTACCGGGTCCATGGTTCTGGCCGTATACTGGGGGGACGGGGACGACTCCCATTAACCCCTGACTATACCGGGGACACGCTTATCACAATGCCTTTCTGGTCTGTGCTGAAGCAGGGCATTCTGGCAGGCAAGTGGCTTGACCTTTATTAGTGAATATGGTTACCCCCTCTCGGAACCACAGACTTAGAAATCGCCAGCTCATATACAGTGCATAAAATATATTTATATATATACCCTTATACACCATTTTAATAAAAAATATCACAAAATTCTTCTAAGTCCCTCGGGAAGAGTGAAAGACGCGCACGTTCATTTTCAGAGCTCCTAGACCTTCCTATAAGAAGTTAGCCAAAAAGTAGCTTCGAAAAACGCTTAGGTTAAGTTTCAGAGTTGCTTCTAATGTACCAAAGCTGGACTTAGACATAATGTCACTCTCACAACATTATGGCTGGTTGGAGACAGTCCGAACCACAAGTACCGGGTCCATGGTTCTGGCCGTATACTGGGGGGACGGGGACGACTCCCATTAACCCCTGACTATACCGGGGATACGCTTATCACAATGCCTTTCTGGTCTGTGCTGAAGCAGGGCATTCTGGCAGCCAAGTGGCTTGACCTTTATTAGTGAGCCTGGTTACCCCCTCTCGGAACCACAGACTTAGAAATCGCCAGCTCATATACAGTGCATAAAATATATTTATATATATACCCTTATACACCATTTTAATAAAAAATATCACAAAATTCTTCTAAGTCTCTCGGGAAGAGTGAAAGACGCGCACGTTCATTTTCAGAGCTCCTAGACCTTCCTATAAGAAGTTAGCCAAAAAGTAGCTTCGAAAAACGCTTAGGTTAAGTTTCAGAGTTGCTTCTAATGTACCAAAGCTGGACTTAGACATAATTTCACTCTCACAACATTATGGCTGGTTGGAGACAGTCCGAACTACAAGTACCGGGTCCATGGTTCTGGCCGTATACTGGGGGGACGGGGACGACTCCCATTAACCCCTGACTATACCGGGGACACGCTTATCACAATGCCTTTCTGGTCTGTGCTGAAGCAGGGCATTCTGGCAGGCAAGTGGCTTGACCTTTATTAGTGAATATGGTTACCCCCTCTCGGAACCACAGACTTAGAAATCGCCAGCTCATATACAGTGCATAAAATATATTTATATATATACCCTTATACACCATTTTAATAAAAAATATCACAAAATTCTTCTAAGTCCCTCGGGAAGAGTGAAAGACGCGCACGTTCATTTTCAGAGCTCCTAGACCTTCCTATAAGAAGTTAGCCAAAAAGTAGCTTCGAAAAACGCTTAGGTTAAGTTTCAGAGTTGCTTCTAATGTACCAAAGCTGGACTTAGACATAATGTCACTCTCACAACATTATGGCTGGTTGGAGACAGTCCGAACCACAAGTACCGGGTCCATGGTTCTGGCCGTATACTGGGGGGACGGGGACGACTCCCATTAACCCCTGACTATACCGGGGATACGCTTATCACAATGCCTTTCTGGTCTGTGCTGAAGCAGGGCATTCTGGCAGGCAAGTGGCTTGACCTTTATTAGTGAGCCTGGTTACCCCCTCTCGGAACCACAGACTTAGAAATCGCCAGCTCATATACAGTGCATAAAATATATTTATATATATACCCTTATACACCATTTTAATAAAAAATATCACAAAATTCTTCTAAGTCCCTCGGGAAGAGTGAAAGACGCGCACGTTCATTTTCAGAGCTCCTAGACCTTCCTATAAGAAGTTAGCCAAAAAGTAGCTTCGAAAAACGCTTAGGTTAAGTTTCAGAGTTGCTTCTAATGTACCAAAGCTGGACTTAGACATAATGTCACTCTCACAACATTATGGCTGGTTGGAGACAGTCCGAACCACAAGTACCGGGTCCATGGTTCTGGCCGTATACTGGGGGGACGGGGACGACTCCCATTAACCCCTGACTATACCGGGGACACGCTTATCACAATGCCTTTCTGGTCTGTGCTGAAGCAGGGCATTCTGGCAGGCAAGTGGCTTGACCTTTATTAGTGAATATGGTTACCCCCTCTCGGAACCACAGACTTAGAAATCGCCAGCTCATATACAGTGCATAAAATATATTTATATATATACCCTTATACACCATTTTAATAAAAAATATCACAAAATTCTTCTAAGTCCCTCGGGAAGAGTGAAAGACGCGCACGTTCATTTTCAGAGCTCCTGGACCTTCCTAAAAGAAGTTAGCCAAAAAGTAGCTTCGAAAAACGCTTAGGTTAAGTTTCAGAGTTGCTTCTAATGTACCAAAGCTGGACTTAGACATAATGTCACTCTCACAACATTATGGCTGGTTGGAGACAGTCCGAACCACAAGTACCGGGTCCATGGTTCTGGCCGTATACTGGGGGGACTGGGATGACTCCCATTAACCCCTGACTATACCGGGGATACGCTTATCACAATGCCTTTCTGGTCTGTGCTGAAGCAGGGCATTCTGGCAGCCAAGTGGCTTGACCTTTATTAGTGAGCCTGGTTACCCCCTCTCGGAACCACAGACTTAGAAATCGCCAGCTCATATACAGTGCATAAAATATATTTATATATATACCCTTATACACCATTTTAATAAAAAATATCACAAAATTCTTCTAAGTCTCTCGGGAAGAGTGAAAGACGCGCACGTTCATTTTCAGAGCTTCTAGACCTTCCTATAAGAAGTTAGCCAAAAAGTAGCTTCGAAAAACGCTTAGGTTAAGTTTCAGAGTTGCTTCTAATGTACCAAAGCTGGACTTAGACATAATGTCACTCTCACAACATTATGGCTGGTTGGAGACAGTCCGAACCACAAGTACCGGGTCCATGGTTCTGGCCGTATACTGGGGGGACGGGGACGACTCCCATTAACCCCTGACTATACCGGGGATACGCTTATCACAATGCCTTTCTGGTCTGTGCTGAAGCAGGGCATTCTGGCAGCCAAGTGGCTTGACCTTTATTAGTGAGCCTGGTTACCCCCTCTCGGAACCACAGACTTAGAAATCGCCAGCTCATATACAGTGCATAAAATATATTTATATATATACCCTTATACACCATTTTAATAAAAAATATCACAAAATTCTTCTAAGTCTCTCGGGAAGAGTGAAAGACGCGCACGTTCATTTTCAGAGCTCCTAGACCTTCCTATAAGAAGTAAGCTAAAAAGTAGCTTCGAAAAACGCTTAGGTTAAGTTTCAGAGTTGCTTCTAATGTACCAAAGCTGGACTTAGACATAATTTCACTCTCACAACATTATGGCTGGTTGGAGACAGTCCGAACTACAAGTACCGGGTCCATGGTTCTGGCCGTATACTGGGGGGACGGGGACGACTCCCATTAACCCCTGACTATACCGGGGACACGCTTATCACAATGCCTTTCTGGTCTGTGCTGAAGCAGGGCATTCTGGCAGGCAAGTGGCTTGACCTTTATTAGTGAATATGGTTACCCCCTCTCGGAACCACAGACTTAGAAATCGCCAGCTCATATACAGTGCATAAAATATATTTATATATATACCCTTATACACCATTTTAATAAAAAATATCACAAAATTCTTCTAAGTCCCTCGGGAAGAGTGAAAGACGCGCACGTTCATTTTCAGAGCTCCTAGACCTTCCTATAAGAAGTTAGCCAAAAAGTAGCTTCGAAAAACGCTTAGGTTAAGTTTCAGAGTTGCTTCTAATGTACCAAAGCTGGACTTAGACATAATGTCACTCTCACAACATTATGGCTGGTTGGAGACAGTCCGAACCACAAGTACCGGGTCCATGGTTCTGGCCGTATACTGGGGGGACGGGGACGACTCCCATTAACCCCTGACTATACCGGGGATACGCTTATCACAATGCCTTTCTGGTCTGTGCTGAAGCAGGGCATTCTGGCAGCCAAGTGGCTTGACCTTTATTAGTGAGCCTGGTTACCCCCTCTCGGAACCACAGACTTAGAAATCGCCAGCTCATATACAGTGCATAAAATATATTTATATATATACCCTTATACACCATTTTAATAAAAAATATCACAAAATTCTTCTAAGTCTCTCGGGAAGAGTGAAAGACGCGCACGTTCATTTTCAGAGCTCCTAGACCTTCCTATAAGAAGTTAGCCAAAAAGTAGCTTCGAAAAACGCTTAGGTTAAGTTTCAGAGTTGCTTCTAATGTACCAAAGCTGGACTTAGACATAATTTCACTCTCACAACATTATGGCTGGTTGGAGACAGTCCGAACTACAAGTACCGGGTCCATGGTTCTGGCCGTATACTGGGGGGACGGGGACGACTCCCATTAACCCCTGACTATACCGGGGATACGCTTATCACAATGCCTTTCTGGTCTGTGCTGAAGCAGGGCATTCTGGCAGGCAAGTTGCTTGACCTTTATTAGTGAATATGGTTACCCCCTCTCGGAACCACAGACTTAGAAATCGCCAGCTCATATACAGTGCATAAAATATATTTATATATATACCCTTATACACCATTTTAATAAAAAATATCACAAAATTCTTCTAAGTCCCTCGGGAAGAGTGAAAGACGCGCACGTTCATTTTCAGAGCTCCTAGACCTTCCTATAAGAAGTTAGCCAAAAAGTAGCTTCGAAAAACGCTTAGGTTAAGTTTCAGAGTTGCTTCTAATGTACCAAAGCTGGACTTAGACATAATGTCACTCTCACAACATTATGGCTGGTTGGAGACAGTCCGAACCACAAGTACCGGGTCCATGGTTCTGGCCGTATACTGGGGGGACGGGGACGACTCCCATTAACCCCTGACTATACCGGGGATACGCTTATCACAATGCCTTTCTGGTCTGTGCTGAAGCAGGGCATTCTGGCAGGCAAGTGGCTTGACCTTTATTAGTGAGCCTGGTTACCCCCTCTCGGAACCACAGACTTAGAAATCGCCAGCTCATATACAGTGCATAAAATATATTTATATATATACCCTTATACACCATTTTATTAAAAAATATCACAAAATTCTTCTAAGTCCCTCGGGAAGAGTGAAAGACGCGCACGTTCATTTTCAGAGCTCCTAGACCTTCCTATAAGAAGTTAGCCAAAAAGTAGCTTCGAAAAACGCTTAGGTTAAGTTTCAGAGTTGCTTCTAATGTACCAAAGCTGGACTTAGACATAATGTCACTCTCACAACATTATGGCTGGTTGGAGACAGTCCGAACCACAAGTACCGGGTCCATGGTTCTGGCCGTATACTGGGGGGACGGGGACGACTCCCATTAACCCCTGACTATACCGGGGATACGCTTATCACAATGCCTTTCTGGTCTGTGCTGAAGCAGGGCATTCTGGCAGCCAAGTGGCTTGACCTTTATTAGTGAGCCTGGTTACCCCCTCTCGGAACCACAGACTTAGAAATCGCCAGCTCATATACAGTGCATAAAATATATTTATATATATACCCTTATACACCATTTTAATAAAAAATATCACAAAATTCTTCTAAGTCTCTCGGGAAGAGTGAAAGACGCGCACGTTCATTTTCAGAGCTTCTAGACCTTCCTATAAGAAGTTAGCCAAAAAGTAGCTTCGAAAAACGCTTAGGTTAAGTTTCAGAGTTGCTTCTAATGTACCAAAGCTGGACTTAGACATAATTTCACTCTCACAACATTATGGCTGGTTGGAGACAGTCCGAACCACAAGTACCGGGTCCATGGTTCTGGCCGTATACTGGGGGGACGGGGACGACTCCCATTAACCCCTGACTATACCGGGGATACGCTTATCACAATGCCTTTCTGGTCTGTGCTGAAGCAGGGCATTCTGGCAGGCAAGTGGCTTGACCTTTATTAGTGAGCCTGGTTACCCCCTCTCGGAACCACAGACTTAGAAATCGCCAGCTCATATACAGTGCATAAAATATATTTATATATATACCCTTATACACCATTTTAATAAAAAATATCACAAAATTCTTCTAAGTCTCTCGGGAAGAGTGAAAGACGCGCACGTTCATTTTCAGAGCTCCTAGACCTTCCTATAAGAAGTTAGCCAAAAAGTAGCTTCGAAAAACGCTTAGGTTAAGTTTCAGAGTTGCTTCTAATGTACCAAAGCTGGACTTAGACATAATTTCACTCTCACAACATTATGGCTGGTTGGAGACAGTCCGAACCACAAGTACCGGGTCCATGGTTCTGGACGTATACTGGGGGGACGGGGACGACTCCCATTAACCCCTGACTATACCGGGGATACGCTTATCACAATGCCTTTCTGGTCTGTGCTGAAGCAGGGCATTCTGGCAGCCAAGTGGCTTGACCTTTATTAGTGAGCCTGGTTACCCCCTCTCGGAACCACAGACTTAGAAATCGCCAGCTCATACTGTATACAGTGCATAAAATATATTTATATATATATACCCTTATACACCATTTTAATAAAAAATATCACAAAATTCTTCTTCTAAGTCCCTCGGGAAGAGTGAAAGACGCGCACGTTTATTTTCAGAGCTCTTAGACCTTCCTATAAGAAGTTAGCCAAAAAGTAGCTTCGAAAAACGCTTAGGTTAAGTTTCAGAGTTGCTTCTAATGTGCCAAAGCTGGACTTAGACATAATTTCACTCTCACAACATTATGGCTGGTTGGAGACAGTCCGAACCACAAGTACCGGGTCCATGGTTCTGGGCGTATACTGGGGGGACGGGGACGACTCCCATTAACCCCTGACTATACCGGGGATACGCTTATCACAATGCCTTTCTGGTCTGTGCTGAAGCAGGGCATTCTGGCAGCCAAGTGGCTTGACCTTTATTAGTGAGCCTGGTTACCCCCTCTCGGAACCACAGACTTAGAAATCGCCAGCTCATATACAGTGCATAAAATATATTTATATATATACCCTTATACACCATTTTAATAAAAAATATCACAAAATTCTTCTAAGTCCCTCGGGAAGAGTGAAAGACGCGCACGTTCATTTTCAGAGCTCCTAGACATTCCTACAAAAAGTTAGCCAAAAAGTAGCTTCGAAAAACGCTTAGGTTAAGTTTCAGAGTTGCTTCTAATGTACCAAAGCTGGACTTAGACATAATTTCACTCTCACAACATTATGGCTGGTTGGAGACAGTCCGAACCACAAGTACCGGGTCCATGGTTCTGGGCGTATACTGGGGGGACGGGGACGACTCCCATTAACCCCTGACTATACCGGGGATACGCTTATCACAATGCCTTTCTGGTCTGTGCTGAAGCAGGGCATTCTGGCAGCCAAGTGGCTTGACCTTTATTAGTGAGCCTGGTTACCCCCTCTCGGAACCACAGACTTAGAAATCGCCAGCTCATATACAGTGCATAAAATATATTTATATATATACCCTTATACACCATTTTAATAATAAATATCACAAAATTCTTCTAAGTCCCTCGGGAAGAGTGAAAGACGCGCACGTTCATTTTCAGAGCTCCTAGACCTTCCTATAAGAAGTTAGCCAAAAAGTAGCTTCAAAATACGCTTAGGTTAAGTTTCAGAGTTGCTTCTAATGTACCAAAGCTGGACTTAGACATAATTTCACTCTCACAACATTATGGCTGGTTGGAGACAGTCCGAACCACAAGTACCGGGTCCATGGTTCTGGGCGTATACTGGGGGGACGGGGACGACTCCCATTAACCCCTGACTATACCGGGGATACGCTTATCACAATGCCTTTCTGGTCTGTGCTGAAGCAGGGCATTCTGGCAGCCAAGTGGCTTGACCTTTATTAGTGAGCCTGGTTACCCCCTCTCGGAACCACAGACTTAGAAATCGCCAGCTCATATACAGTGCATAAAATATATTTATATATATACCCTTATACACCATTTTAATAAAAAATATCACAAAATTCTTCTAAGTCCCTCGGGAAGAGTGAAAGACGCGCACGTTCATTTTCAGAGCTCCTAGACCTTCCTATAAGAAGTTAGCCAAAAAGTAGCTTCGAAAAACGCTTAGGTTAAGTTTCAGAGTTGCTTCTAATGTACCAAAGCTGGACTTACTGTAGACATAATTTCACTCTCACAACATTATGGCTGGTTGGAGACAGTCCGAACCCCAAGTACCGGGTCCATGGTTCTGGCCGTATACTGGGGGGACGGGGACGACTCCCATTAACCCCTGACTATACCGGGGATACGCTTATCACAATGCCTTTCTGGTCTGTGCTGAAGCAGGGCATTCTGGCAGCCAAGTGGCTTGACCTTTATTAGTGAGCCTGGTTACCCCCTCTCGGAACCACAGACTTAGAAATCGCCAGCTCATATACAGTGCATAAAATATATTTATATATATATACCCTTATACACCATTTTAATAATAAATATCACAAAATTCTTCTAAGTCCCTCGGGAAGAGTGAAAGACGAGCACGTTCATTTTCAGAGCTCCTAGACCTTCCTATAAGAAGTTAGCCAAAAAGTAGCTTCAAAATACGCTTAGGTTAAGATTCAGATTTGCTTCTAATGTACCAAAGCTGGACTTAGACATAATTTCACTCTCACAACATTATGGCTGGTTGGAGACAGTCCGAACCACAAGTACCGGGTCCATGGTTCTGGCTGTATACTGGGGGGACGGGGAAGACTCCCATCAACCCCTGACTATACCGGGGATACGCTTATCACAATGCCTTTCTGGTCTGTGCTGAAGCAGGGCATTCTAGCAGCCAAGTGGCTTGACCTTTATTAGTGAGCCTGGTTACCCCCTCTCGGAACCACAGACTTAGAAATCGCCAGCTCATATACAGTGCATAAAATATATTTATATATATACCCTTATACACCATTTTAATAAAAAATATCACAAAATTCTTCTAAGTCCCTCGGGAAGAGTGAAAGACGCGCACGTTCATTTTCAGAGCTCCTAGACCTTCCTATAAGAAGTTAGCCAAAAAGTAGCTTCGAAATACGCTTAGGTTAAGTTTCAGAGTTGCTTCTAATGTACCAAAGCTGGACTTAGACATAATTTCACTCTCACAACATTATGGCTGGTTGGAGACAGTCCGAACCACAAGTACCGGGTCCATGGTTCTGGGCGTATACTGGGGGGACGGGGACGACTCCCATTAACCCCTGACTATACCGGGGATACGCTTATCACAATGCCTTTCTGGTCTGTGCTGAAGCAGGGCATTCTGGCAGCCAAGTGGCTTGACCTTTATTAGTGAGCCTGGTTACCCCCTCTCGGAACCACAGACTTAGAAATCGCCAGCTCATATACAGTGCATAAAATATATTTATATATATACCCTTATACACCATTTTAATAAAAAATATCACAAAATTCTTCTAAGTCCCTCGGGAAGAGTGAAAGACGCGTACGTTCATTTTCAGAGCTCCTAGACCTTCCTATAAGAAGTTAGCCAAAAAGTAGCTTCGAAATACGCTTAGGTTAAGTTTCAGAGTTGCTTCTAATGTACCAAAGCTGGACTTAGACATAATTTCACTCTCACAACATTATGGCTGGTTGGAGACAGTCAGAACCACAAGTACCGGGTCCATGGTTCTGGGCGTATACTGGGGGGACGGGGACGACTCCCATTAACCCCTGACTATACCGGGGATACGCTTATCACAATGCCTTTCTGGTCTGTGCTGAAGCAGGGCATTCTGGCAGCCAAGTGGCTTGACCTTTATTAGTGAGCCTGGTTACCCCCTCTCGGAACCACAGACTTAGAAATCGCCAGCTCATATACAGTGCATAAAATATATTTATATATATACCCTTATACACCATTTTAATAAAAAATATCACAAAATTCTTCTAAGTCCCTCGGGAAGAGTGAAAGACGCGCACGTTCATTTTCAGAGCTCCTAGACCTTCCTATAAGAAGTTAGCCAAAAAGTAGCTTCGAAAAACGCTTAGGTTAAGTTTCAGAGTTGCTTCTAATGTACCAAAGCTGGACTTACTGTAGACATAATTTCACTCTCACAACATTATGGCTGGTTGGAGACAGTCCGAACCACAAGTACCGGGTCCATGGTTCTGGCCGTATACTGGGGGGACGGGGACGACTCCCATTAACCCCTGACTATACCGGGGATACGCTTATCACAATGCCTTTCTGGTCTGTGCTGAAGCAGGGCATTCTGGCAGCCAAGTGGCTTGACCTTTATTAGTGAGCCTGGTTACCCCCTCTCGGAACCACAGACTTAGAAATCGCCAGCTCATATACAGTGCATAAAATATATTTATATATATACCCTTATACACCATTTTAATAATAAATATCACAAAATCCTTCTAAGTCCCTCGGGAAGAGTGAAAGACGCGCACGTTCATTTTCAGAGCTCCTAGACCTTCCTATAAGAAGTTAGCCAAAAAGTAGCTTCAAAATACGCTTAGGTTAAGTTTCAGAGTTGCTTCTAATGTACCAAAGCTGGACTTAGACATAATTTCACTCTCACAACATTATGGCTGGTTGGAGACAGTCCGAACCACAAGTACCGGGTCCATGGTTCTGGCCGTATACTGGGGGGACGGGGAAGACTCCCATCAACCCCTGACTATACCGGGGATACGCTTATCACAATGCCTTTCTGGTCTGTGCTGAAGCAGGGCATTCTAGCAGCCAAGTGGCTTGACCTTTATTAGTGAGCCTGGTTACCCCCTCTCGGAACCACAGACTTAGAAATCGCCAGCTCATATACAGTGCATAAAATATATTTATATATATACCCTTATACACCATTTTAATAAAAAATATCACAAAATTCTTTTAAGTCCCTCGGAAAGAGTGAAAGACGCGCACGTTCATTTGCAGAGCTCCTAGACCTTCCTATAAGAAGTTAGCCAAAAAGTAGCTTCGAAAAACGCTTAGGTTAAGTTTCAGAGTTGCTTCTAATGTACCAAAGCTGGACTTAGACATAATGTCACTCTCACAACATTATGGCTGGTTGGAGACAGTCCGAACCACAAGTACCGGGTCCATGGTTCTGGCCGTATACTGGGGGGACGGGGACGACTCCCATTAACCCCTGACTATACCGGGGATACGCTTATCACAATGCCTTTCTGGTCTGTGCTGAAGCAGGGCATTCTGGCAGCCAAGTGGCTTGACCTCTATTAGTGAGCCTGGTTACCCCCTCTCGGAACCACAGACTTAGAAATCGCCAGCTCATATACAGTGCATAAAATATATTTATATATATACCCTTATACACCATTTTAATAAAAAATATCACAAAATTCTTCTAAGTCCCTCGGGAAGAGTGAAAGACGCGCACGTTCATTTTCAGAGCTCCTAGACCTTCCTATAAGAAGTTAGCCAAAAAGTAGCTTCGAAAAACGCTTAGGTTAAGTTTCAGAGTTGCTTCTAATGTACCAAAGCTGGACTTAGACATAATGTCACTCTCACAACATTATGGCTGGTTGGAGACAGTCCGAACCACAAGTACCGGGTCCATGGTTCTGGCCGTATACTGGGGGGACGGGGACGACTCCCATTAACCCCTGACTATACCGGGGATACGCTTATCACAATGCCTTTCTGGTCTGTGCTGAAGCAGGGCATTCTGGCAGCCAAGTGGCTTGACCTTTATTAGTGAGCCTGGTTACCCCCTCTCGGAACCACAGACTTAGAAATCGCCAGCTCATATACAGTGCATAAAATATATTTATATATATACCCTTATACACCATTTTAATAAAAAATATCACAAAATTCTTCTAAGTCTCTCGGGAAGAGTGAAAGACGCGCACGTTCATTTTCAGAGCTCCTAGACCTTCCTATAAGAAGTAAGCTAAAAAGTAGCTTCGAAAAACGCTTAGGTTAAGTTTCAGAGTTGCTTCTAATGTACCAAAGCTGGACTTAGACATAATTTCACTCTCACAACATTATGGCTGGTTGGAGACAGTCCGAACTACAAGTACCGGGTCCATGGTTCTGGCCGTATACTGGGGGGACGGGGACGACTCCCATTAACCCCTGACTATACCGGGGACACGCTTATCACAATGCCTTTCTGGTCTGTGCTGAAGCAGGGCATTCTGGCAGGCAAGTGGCTTGACCTTTATTAGTGAATATGGTTACCCCCTCTCGGAACCACAGACTTAGAAATCGCCAGCTCATATACAGTGCATAAAATATATTTATATATATACCCTTATACACCATTTTAATAAAAAATATCACAAAATTCTTCTAAGTCCCTCGGGAAGAGTGAAAGACGCGCACGTTCATTTTCAGAGCTCCTAGACCTTCCTATAAGAAGTTAGCCAAAAAGTAGCTTCGAAAAACGCTTAGGTTAAGTTTCAGAGTTGCTTCTAATGTACCAAAGCTGGACTTAGACATAATGTCACTCTCACAACATTATGGCTGGTTGGAGACAGTCCGAACCACAAGTACCGGGTCCATGGTTCTGGCCGTATACTGGGGGGACGGGGACGACTCCCATTAACCCCTGACTATACCGGGGATACGCTTATCACAATGCCTTTCTGGTCTGTGCTGAAGCAGGGCATTCTGGCAGCCAAGTGGCTTGACCTTTATTAGTGAGCCTGGTTACCCCCTCTCGGAACCACAGACTTAGAAATCGCCAGCTCATATACAGTGCATAAAATATATTTATATATATACCCTTATACACCATTTTAATAAAAAATATCACAAAATTCTTCTAAGTCTCTCGGGAAGAGTGAAAGACGCGCACGTTCATTTTCAGAGCTTCTAGACCTTCCTATTAGAAGTTAGCCAAAAAGTAGCTTCGAAAAACGCTTAGGTTAAGTTTCAGAGTTGCTTCTAATGTACCAAAGCTGGACTTAGACATAATTTCACTCTCACAACATTATGGCTGGTTGGAGACAGTCCGAACTACAAGTACCGGGTCCATGGTTCTGGCCGTATACTGGGGGGACGGGGACGACTCCCATTAACCCCTGACTATACCGGGGATACGCTTATCACAATGCCTTTCTGGTCTGTGCTGAAGCAGGGCATTCTGGCAGGCAAGTGGCTTGACCTTTATTAGTGAATATGGTTACCCCCTCTCGGAACCACAGACTTAGAAATCGCCAGCTCATATACAGTGCATAAAATATATTTATATATATACCCTTATACACCATTTTAATAAAACATATCACAAAATTCTTCTAAGTCCCTCGGGAAGAGTGAAAGACGCGCACGTTCATTTTCAGAGCTCCTAGACCTTCCTATAAGAAGTTAGCCAAAAAGTAGCTTCGAAAAACGCTTAGGTTAAGTTTCAGATTTGCTTCTAATGTACCAAAGCTGGACTTAGACATAATGTCACTCTCACAACATTATGGCTGGTTGGAGACAGTCCGAACCACAAGTACCGGGTCCATGGTTCTGGCCGTATACTGGGGGGACGGGGACGACTCCCATTAACCCCTGACTATACCGGGGATACGCTTATCACAATGCCTTTCTGGTCTGTGCTGAAGCAGGGCATTCTGGCAGCCAAGTGGCTTGACCTTTATTAGTGAGCCTGGTTACCCCCTCTCGGAACCACAGACTTAGAAATCGCCAGCTCATATACAGTGCATAAAATATATTTATATATATACCCTTATACACCATTTTAATAAAAAAATATCACAAAATTCTTCTAAGTCTCTCGGGAAGAGTGAAAGACGCGCACGTTCATTTTCAGAGCTCCTAGACCTTCCTATAAGAAGTTAGCCAAAAAGTAGCTTCAAAATACGCTTAGGTTAAGTTTCAGAGTTGCTTCTAATGTACCAAAGCTGGACTTAGACATAATTTCACTCTCACAACATTATGGCTGGTTGGAGACAGTCCGAACCACAAGTACCGGGTCCATGGTTCTGGCCGTATACTGGGGGGACGGGGACGACTCCCATTAACCCCTGACTATACCGGGGATACGCTTATCACAATGCCTTTCTGGTCTGTGCTGAAGCAGGGCATTCTGGCAGGCAAGTGGCTTGACCTTTATTAGTGAGCCTGGTTACCCCCTCTCGGAACCACAGACTTAGAAATCGCCAGCTCATATACAGTGCATAAAATATATTTATATATATACCCTTATACACCATTTTAATAAAAAATATCACAAAATTCTTCTAAGTCTCTCGGGAAGAGTGAAAGACGCGCACGTTCATTTTCAGAGCTCCTAGACCTTCCTATAAGAAGTTAGCCAAAAAGTAGCTTCGAAAAACGCTTAGGTTAAGTTTCAGAGTTGCTTCTAATGTACCAAAGCTGGACTTAGACATAATTTCACTCTCACAACATTATGGCTGGTTGGAGACAGTCCGAACCACAAGTACCGGGTCCATGGTTCTGGACGTATACTGGGGGGACGGGGACGACTCCCATTAACCCCTGACTATACCGGGGATACGCTTATCACAATGCCTTTCTGGTCTGTGCTGAAGCAGGGCATTCTGGCAGCCAAGTGGCTTGACCTTTATTAGTGAGCCTGGTTACCCCCTCTCGGAACCACAGACTTAGAAATCGCCAGCTCATACTGTATACAGTGCATAAAATATATTTATATATATATACCCTTATACACCATTTTAATAAAAAATATCACAAAATTCTTCTTCTAAGTCCCTCGGGAAGAGTGAAAGACGCGCACGTTTATTTTCAGAGCTCTTAGACCTTCCTATAAGAAGTTAGCCAAAAAGTAGCTTCGAAAAACGCTTAGGTTAAGTTTCAGAGTTGCTTCTAATGTGCCAAAGCTGGACTTAGACATAATTTCACTCTCACAACATTATGGCTGGTTGGAGACAGTCCGAACCACAAGTACCGGGTCCATGGTTCTGGGCGTATACTGGGGGGACGGGGACGACTCCCATTAACCCCTGACTATACCGGGGATACGCTTATCACAATGCCTTTCTGGTCTGTGCTGAAGCAGGGCATTCTGGCAGCCAAGTGGCTTGACCTTTATTAGTGAGCCTGGTTACCCCCTCTCGGAACCACAGACTTAGAAATCGCCAGCTCATATACAGTGCATAAAATATATTTATATATATACCCTTATACACCATTTTAATAAAAAATATCACAAAATTCTTCTAAGTCCCTCGGGAAGAGTGAAAGACGCGCACGTTCATTTTCAGAGCTCCTAGACATTCCTACAAAAAGTTAGCCAAAAAGTAGCTTCGAAAAACGCTTAGGTTAAGTTTCAGAGTTGCTTCTAATGTACCAAAGCTGGACTTAGACATAATTTCACTCTCACAACATTATGGCTGGTTGGAGACAGTCCGAACCACAAGTACCGGGTCCATGGTTCTGGACGTATACTGGGGGGACGGGGACGACTCCCATTAACCCCTGACTATACCGGGGATACGCTTATCACAATGCCTTTCTGGTCTGTGCTGAAGCAGGGCATTCTGGCAGCCAAGTGGCTTGACCTTTATTAGTGAGCCTGGTTACCCCCTCTCGGAACCACAGACTTAGAAATCGCCAGCTCATATACAGTGCATAAAATATATTTATATATATACCCTTATACACCATTTTAATAATAAATATCACAAAATTCTTCTAAGTCCCTCGGGAAGAGTGAAAGACGCGCACGTTCATTTTCAGAGCTCCTAGACCTTCCTATAAGAAGTTAGCCAAAAAGTAGCTTCAAAATACGCTTAGGTTAAGTTTCAGAGTTGCTTCTAATGTACCAAAGCTGGACTTAGACATAATTTAACTCTCACAACATTATGGCTGGTTGGAGACAGTCCGAACCACAAGTACCGGGTCCATGGTTCTGGCCGTATACTGGGGGGACGGGGACGACTCCCATTAACCCCTGACTATACCGGGGATACGCTTATCACAATGCCTTTCTGGTCTGTGCTGAAGCAGGGCATTCTGGCAGCCAAGTGGCTTGACCTTTATTAGTGAGCCTGGTTACCCCCTCTCGGAACCACAGACTTAGAAATCGCCAGCTCATATACAGTGCATAAAATATATTTATATATATACCCTTATACACCATTTTAATAAAAAAATATCACAAAATTCTTCTAAGTCTCTCGGGAAGAGTGAAAGACGCGCACGTTCATTTTCAGAGCTCCTAGGCCTTCCTATAAGAAGTTAGCCAAAAAGTAGCTTCAAAATACGCTTAGGTTAAGTTTCAGAGTTGCTTCTAATGTACCAAAGCTGGACTTAGACATAATTTCACTCTCACAACATTATGGCTGGTTGGAGACAGTCCGAACCACAAGTACCGGGTCCATGGTTCTGGCCGTATACTGGGGGGACGGGGACGACTCCCATTAACCCCTGACTATACCGGGGATACGCTTATCACAATGCCTTTCTGGTCTGTGCTGAAGCAGGGCATTCTGGCAGGCAAGTGGCTTGACCTTTATTAGTGAGCCTGGTTACCCCCTCTCGGAACCACAGACTTAGAAATCGCCAGCTCATATACAGTGCATAAAATATATTTATATATATACCCTTATACACCATTTTAATAAAAAATATCACAAAATTCTTCTAAGTCTCTCGGGAAGAGTGAAAGACGCGCACGTTCATTTTCAGAGCTCCTAGACCTTCCTATAAGAAGTTAGCCAAAAAGTAGCTTCGAAAAACGCTTAGGTTAAGTTTCAGAGTTGCTTCTAATGTACCAAAGCTGGACTTAGACATAATTTCACTCTCACAACATTATGGCTGGTTGGAGACAGTCCGAACCACAAGTACCGGGTCCATGGTTCTGGACGTATACTGGGGGGACGGGGACGACTCCCATTAACCCCTGACTATACCGGGGATACGCTTATCACAATGCCTTTCTGGTCTGTGCTGAAGCAGGGCATTCTGGCAGCCAAGTGGCTTGACCTTTATTAGTGAGCCTGGTTACCCCCTCTCGGAACCACAGACTTAGAAATCGCCAGCTCATACTGTATACAGTGCATAAAATATATTTATATATATATACCCTTATACACCATTTTAATAAAAAATATCACAAAATTCTTCTTCTAAGTCCCTCGGGAAGAGTGAAAGACGCGCACGTTTATTTTCAGAGCTCTTAGACCTTCCTATAAGAAGTTAGCCAAAAAGTAGCTTCGAAAAACGCTTAGGTTAAGTTTCAGAGTTGCTTCTAATGTGCCAAAGCTGGACTTAGACATAATTTCACTCTCACAACATTATGGCTGGTTGGAGACAGTCCGAACCACAAGTACCGGGTCCATGGTTCTGGGCGTATACTGGGGGGACGGGGACGACTCCCATTAACCCCTGACTATACCGGGGATACGCTTATCACAATGCCTTTCTGGTCTGTGCTGAAGCAGGGCATTCTGGCAGCCAAGTGGCTTGACCTTTATTAGTGAGCCTGGTTACCCCCTCTCGGAACCACAGACTTAGAAATCGCCAGCTCATATACAGTGCATAAAATATATTTATATATATACCCTTATACACCATTTTAATAAAAAATATCACAAAATTCTTCTAAGTCCCTCGGGAAGAGTGAAAGACGCGCACGTTCATTTTCAGAGCTCCTAGACATTCCTACAAAAAGTTAGCCAAAAAGTAGCTTCGAAAAACGCTTAGGTTAAGTTTCAGAGTTGCTTCTAATGTACCAAAGCTGGACTTAGACATAATTTCACTCTCACAACATTATGGCTGGTTGGAGACAGTCCGAACCACAAGTACCGGGTCCATGGTTCTGGACGTATACTGGGGGGACGGGGACGACTCCCATTAACCCCTGACTATACCGGGGATACGCTTATCACAATGCCTTTCTGGTCTGTGCTGAAGCAGGGCATTCTGGCAGCCAAGTGGCTTGACCTTTATTAGTGAGCCTGGTTACCCCCTCTCGGAACCACAGACTTAGAAATCGCCAGCTCATATACAGTGCATAAAATATATTTATATATATACCCTTATACACCATTTTAATAATAAATATCACAAAATTCTTCTAAGTCCCTCGGGAAGAGTGAAAGACGCGCACGTTCATTTTCAGAGCTCCTAGACCTTCCTATAAGAAGTTAGCCAAAAAGTAGCTTCAAAATACGCTTAGGTTAAGTTTCAGAGTTGCTTCTAATGTACCAAAGCTGGACTTAGACATAATTTCACTCTCACAACATTATGGCTGGTTGGAGACAGTCCGAACCACAAGTACCGGGTCCATGGTTCTGGGCGTATACTGGGGGGACGGGGACGACTCCCATTAACCCCTGACTATACCGGGGATACGCTTATCACAATGCCTTTCTGGTCTGTGCTGAAGCAGGGCATTCTGGCAGCCAAGTGGCTTGACCTTTATTAGTGAGCCTGGTTACCCCCTCTCGGAACCACAGACTTAGAAATCGCCAGCTCATATACAGTGCATAAAATATATTTATATATATACCCTTATACACCATTTTAATAAAAAATATCACAAAATTCTTCTAAGTCCCTCGGGAAGAGTGAAAGACGCGCACGTTCATTTTCAGAGCTCCTAGACCTTCCTATAAGACGTTAGCCAAAAAGTAGCTTCGAAAAACGCTTAGGTTAAGTTTCAGAGTTGCTTCTAATGTACCAAAGCTGGACTTACTGTAGACATAATTTCACTCTCACAACATTATGGCTGGTTGGAGACAGTCCGAACCACAAGTACCGGGTCCATGGTTCTGGCCGTATACTGGGGGGACGGGGACGACTCCCATTAACCCCTGACTATACCGGGGATACGCTTATCACAATGCCTTTCTGGTCTGTGCTGAAGCAGGGCATTCTGGCAGCCAAGTGGCTTGACCTTTATTAGTGAGCCTGGTTACCCCCTCTCGGAACCACAGACTTAGAAATCGCCAGCTCATATACAGTGCATAAAATATATTTATATATATATACCCTTATACACCATTTTAATAATAAATATCACAAAATTCTTCTAAGTCCCTCGGGAAGAGTGAAAGACGAGCACGTTCATTTTCAGAGCTCCTAGACCTTCCTATAAGAAGTTAGCCAAAAAGTAGCTTCAAAATACGCTTAGGTTAAGATTCAGATTTGCTTCTAATGTACCAAAGCTGGACTTAGACATAATTTCACTCTCACAACATTATGGCTGGTTGGAGACAGTCCGAACCACAAGTACCGGGTCCATGGTTCTGGCTGTATACTGGGGGGACGGGGAAGACTCCCATCAACCCCTGACTATACCGGGGATACGCTTATCACAATGCCTTTCTGGTCTGTGCTGAAGCAGGGCATTCTAGCAGCCAAGTGGCTTGACCTTTATTAGTGAGCCTGGTTACCCCCTCTCGGAACCACAGACTTAGAAATCGCCAGCTCATATACAGTGCATAAAATATATTTATATATATACCCTTATACACCATTTTAATAAAAAATATCACAAAATTCTTCTAAGTCCCTCGGGAAGAGTGAAAGACGCGCACGTTCATTTTCAGAGCTCCTAGACCTTCCTATAAGAAGTTAGCCAAAAAGTAGCTTCGAAATACGCTTAGGTTAAGTTTCAGAGTTGCTTCTAATGTACCAAAGCTGGACTTAGACATAATTTCACTCTCACAACATTATGGCTGGTTGGAGACAGTCCGAACCACAAGTACCGGGTCCATGGTTCTGGGCGTATACTGGGGGGACGGGGACGACTCCCATTAACCCCTGACTATACCGGGGATACGCTTATCACAATGCCTTTCTGGTCTGTGCTGAAGCAGGGCATTCTGGCAGCCAAGTGGCTTGACCTTTATTAGTGAGCCTGGTTACCCCCTCTCGGAACCACAGACTTAGAAATCGCCAGCTCATATACAGTGCATAAAATATATTTATATATATACCCTTATACACCATTTTAATAAAAAATATCACAAAATTCTTCTAAGTCCCTCGGGAAGAGTGAAAGACGCGCACGTTCATTTTCAGAGCTCCTAGACCTTCCTATAAGACGTTAGCCAAAAAGTAGCTTCGAAAAACGCTTAGGTTAAGTTTCAGAGTTGCTTCTAATGTACCAAAGCTGGACTTACTGTAGACATAATTTCACTCTCACAACATTATGGCTGGTTGGAGACAGTCCGAACCACAAGTACCGGGTCCATGGTTCTGGCCGTATACTGGGGGGACGGGGACGACTCCCATTAACCCCTGACTATACCGGGGATACGCTTATCACAATGCCTTTCTGGTCTGTGCTGAAGCAGGGCATTCTGGCAGCCAAGTGGCTTGACCTTTATTAGTGAGCCTGGTTACCCCCTCTCGGAACCACAGACTTAGAAATCGCCAGCTCATATACAGTGCATAAAATATATTTATATATATATACCCTTATACACCATTTTAATAATAAATATCACAAAATTCTTCTAAGTCCCTCGGGAAGAGTGAAAGACGAGCACGTTCATTTTCAGAGCTCCTAGACCTTCCTATAAGAAGTTAGCCAAAAAGTAGCTTCAAAATACGCTTAGGTTAAGATTCAGATTTGCTTCTAATGTACCAAAGCTGGACTTAGACATAATTTCACTCTCACAACATTATGGCTGGTTGGAGACAGTCCGAACCACAAGTACCGGGTCCATGGTTCTGGCTGTATACTGGGGGGACGGGGAAGACTCCCATCAACCCCTGACTATACCGGGGATACGCTTATCACAATGCCTTTCTGGTCTGTGCTGAAGCAGGGCATTCTAGCAGCCAAGTGGCTTGACCTTTATTAGTGAGCCTGGTTACCCCCTCTCGGAACCACAGACTTAGAAATCGCCAGCTCATATACAGTGCATAAAATATATTTATATATATACCCTTATACACCATTTTAATAAAAAATATCACAAAATTCTTCTAAGTCCCTCGGGAAGAGTGAAAGACGCGCACGTTCATTTTCAGAGCTCCTAGACCTTCCTATAAGAAGTTAGCCAAAAAGTAGCTTCGAAATACGCTTAGGTTAAGTTTCAGAGTTGCTTCTAATGTACCAAAGCTGGACTTAGACATAATTTCACTCTCACAACATTATGGCTGGTTGGAGACAGTCCGAACCACAAGTACCGGGTCCATGGTTCTGGGCGTATACTGGGGGGACGGGGACGACTCCCATTAACCCCTGACTATACCGGGGATACGCTTATCACAATGCCTTTCTGGTCTGTGCTGAAGCAGGGCATTCTGGCAGCCAAGTGGCTTGACCTTTATTAGTGAGCCTGGTTACCCCCTCTCGGAACCACAGACTTAGAAATCGCCAGCTCATATACAGTGCATAAAATATATTTATATATATACCCTTATACACCATTTTAATAAAAAATATCACAAAATTCTTCTAAGTCCCTCGGGAAGAGTGAAAGACGCGTACGTTCATTTTCAGAGCTCCTAGACCTTCCTATAAGAAGTTAGCCAAAAAGTAGCTTCGAAATACGCTTAGGTTAAGTTTCAGAGTTGCTTCTAATGTACCAAAGATGGACTTAGACATAATTTCACTCTCACAACATTATGGCTGGTTGGAGACAGTCAGAACCACAAGTACCGGGTCCATGGTTCTGGGCGTATACTGGGGGGACGGGGACGACTCCCATTAACCCCTGACTATACCGGGGATACGCTTATCACAATGCCTTTCTGGTCTGTGCTGAAGCAGGGCATTCTGGCAGCCAAGTGGCTTGACCTTTATTAGTGAGCCTGGTTACCCCCTCTCGGAACCACAGACTTAGAAATCGCCAGCTCATATACAGTGCATAAAATATATTTATATATATACCCTTATACACCATTTTAATAAAAAATATCACAAAATTCTTCTAAGTCCCTCGGGAAGAGTGAAAGACGCGCACGTTCATTTTCAGAGCTCCTAGACCTTCCTATAAGAAGTTAGCCAAAAAGTAGCTTCGAAAAACGCTTAGGTTAAGTTTCAGAGTTGCTTCTAATGTACCAAAGCTGGACTTACTGTAGACATAATTTCACTCTCACAACATTATGGCTGGTTGGAGACAGTCCGAACCACAAGTACCGGGTCCATGGTTCTGGCCGTATACTGGGGGGACGGGGACGACTCCCATTAACCCCTGACTATACCGGGGATACGCTTATCACAATGCCTTTCTGGTCTGTGCTGAAGCAGGGCATTCTGGCAGCCAAGTGGCTTGACCTTTATTAGTGAGCCTGGTTACCCCCTCTCGGAACCACAGACTTAGAAATCGCCAGCTCATATACAGTGCATAAAATATATTTATATATATACCCTTATACACCATTTTAATAATAAATATCACAAAATCCTTCTAAGTCCCTCGGGAAGAGTGAAAGACGCGCACGTTCATTTTCAGAGCTCCTAGACCTTCCTATAAGAAGTTAGCCAAAAAGTAGCTTCAAAATACGCTTAGGTTAAGTTTCAGAGTTGCTTCTAATGTACCAAAGCTGGACTTAGACATAATTTCACTCTCACAACATTATGGCTGGTTGGAGACAGTCCGAACCACAAGTACCGGGTCCATGGTTCTGGCCGTATACTGGGGGGACGGGGACGACTCCCATTAACCCCTGACTATACCGGGGATACGCTTATCACAATGCCTTTCTGGTCTGTGCTGAAGCAGGGCATTCTAGCAGCCAAGTGGCTTGACCTTTATTAGTGAGCCTGGTTACCCCCTCTCGGAACCACAGACTTAGAAATCGCCAGCTCATATACAGTGCATAAAATATATTTATATATATACCCTTATACACCATTTTAATAAAAAATATCACAAAATTCTTTTAAGTCCCTCGGAAAGAGTGAAAGACGCGCACGTTCATTTGCAGAGCTCCTAGACCTTCCTATAAGAAGTTAGCCAAAAAGTAGCTTCGAAAAACGCTTAGGTTAAGTTTCAGAGTTGCTTCTAATGTACCAAAGCTGGACTTAGATATAATTTCACTCTCACAACATTATGGCTGGTTGGAGACAGTCCGAACCACAAGTACCGGGTCCATGGTTCTGGCCGTATACTGGGGGGACGGGGACGACTCCCATTAACCCCTGACTATACCGGGGATACGCTTATCACAATGCCTTTCTGGTCTGTGCTGAAGCAGGGCATTCTGGCAGCCAAGTGGCTTGACCTTTATTAGTGAGCCTGGTTACCCCCTCTCGGAACCACAGACTTAGAAATCGCCAGCTCATATACAGTGCATAAAATATATTTATATATATACCCTTATACACCATTTTAATAAAAAATATCACAAAATTCTTCTAAGTCTCTCTGGAAGAGTGAAAGACGCGCACGTTCATTTTCAGAGCTCCTAGACCTTCCTATAAGAAGTTAGCTAAAAAGTAGCTTCGAAAAACGCTTAGGTTAAGTTTCAGAGTTGCTTCTAATGTACCAAAGCTGGACTTAGACATAATTTCACTCTCACAACATTATGGCTGGTTGGAGAGGGTCCGAACCACAAGTACCGGGTCCATGGTTCTGGCCGTATACTGGGGGGACGGGGACGACTCCCATTAACCCCTGACTATACCGGGGATACGCTTATCACAATGCCTTTCTGGTCTGTGCTGAAGCAGGGCATTCTGGCAGGCAAGTGGCTTGACCTTTATTAGTGAGCCTGGTTACCCCCTCTCGGAACCACAGACTTAGAAATCGCCAGCTCATATACAGTGCATAAAATATATTTATATATATACCCTTATACACCATTTTAATAAAAAATATCACAAAATTCTTCTAAGTCTCTCTGGAAGAGTGAAAGACGCGCACGTTCATTTTCAGAGCTCCTAGACCTTCCTATAAGAAGTTAGCTAAAAAGTAGCTTCGAAAAACGCTTAGGTTAAGTTTCAGAGTTGCTTCTAATGTACCAAAGCTGGACTTAGACATAATTTCACTCTCACAACATTATGGCTGGTTGGAGACAGTCCGAACCACAAGTACCGGGTCCATGGTTCTGGCTGTATACTGGGGGGACGGGGAAGACTCCCATCAACCCCTGACTATACCGGGGATACGCTTATCACAATGCCTTTCTGGTCTGTGCTGAAGCAGGGCATTCTAGCAGCCAAGTGGCTTGACCTTTATTAGTGAGCCTGGTTACCCCCTCTCGGAACCACAGACTTAGAAATCGCCAGCTCATATACAGTGCATAAAATATATTTATATATATACCCTTATACACCATTTTAATAAAAAATATCACAAAATTCTTCTAAGTCCCTCGGGAAGAGTGAAAGACGCGCACGTTCATTTTCAGAGCTCCTAGACCTTCCTATAAGAAGTTAGCCAAAAAGTAGCTTCGAAATACGCTTAGGTTAAGTTTCAGAGTTGCTTCTAATGTACCAAAGCTGGACTTAGACATAATTTCACTCTCACAACATTATGGCTGGTTGGAGACAGTCCGAACCACAAGTACCGGGTCCATGGTTCTGGGCGTATACTGGGGGGACGGGGACGACTCCCATTAACCCCTGACTATACCGGGGATACGCTTATCACAATGCCTTTCTGGTCTGTGCTGAAGCAGGGCATTCTGGCAGCCAAGTGGCTTGACCTTTATTAGTGAGCCTGGTTACCCCCTCTCGGAACCACAGACTTAGAAATCGCCAGCTCATATACAGTGCATAAAATATATTTATATATATACCCTTATACACCATTTTAATAAAAAATATCACAAAATTCTTCTAAGTCCCTCGGGAAGAGTGAAAGACGCGTACGTTCATTTTCAGAGCTCCTAGACCTTCCTATAAGAAGTTAGCCAAAAAGTAGCTTCGAAATACGCTTAGGTTAAGTTTCAGAGTTGCTTCTAATGTACCAAAGCTGGACTTAGACATAATTTCACTCTCACAACATTATGGCTGGTTGGAGACAGTCAGAACCACAAGTACCGGGTCCATGGTTCTGGGCGTATACTGGGGGGACGGGGACGACTCCCATTAACCCCTGACTATACCGGGGATACGCTTATCACAATGCCTTTCTGGTCTGTGCTGAAGCAGGGCATTCTGGCAGCCAAGTGGCTTGACCTTTATTAGTGAGCCTGGTTACCCCCTCTCGGAACCACAGACTTAGAAATCGCCAGCTCATATACAGTGCATAAAATATATTTATATATATACCCTTATACACCATTTTAATAAAAAATATCACAAAATTCTTCTAAGTCCCTCGGGAAGAGTGAAAGACGCGCACGTTCATTTTCAGAGCTCCTAGACCTTCCTATAAGAAGTTAGCCAAAAAGTAGCTTCGAAAAACGCTTAGGTTAAGTTTCAGAGTTGCTTCTAATGTACCAAAGCTGGACTTACTGTAGACATAATTTCACTCTCACAACATTATGGCTGGTTGGAGACAGTCCGAACCACAAGTACCGGGTCCATGGTTCTGGCCGTATACTGGGGGGACGGGGACGACTCCCATTAACCCCTGACTATACCGGGGATACGCTTATCACAATGCCTTTCTGGTCTGTGCTGAAGCAGGGCATTCTGGCAGCCAAGTGGCTTGACCTTTATTAGTGAGCCTGGTTACCCCCTCTCGGAACCACAGACTTA
Source organism: Ascaphus truei (assembly GCF_040206685.1). NCBI lineage: Eukaryota > Metazoa > Chordata > Amphibia > Anura > Ascaphidae > Ascaphus > Ascaphus truei. The sequence goes on from NW_027455302.1 coordinate 496,434, forward strand.
GAAATCGCCAGCTCATATACAGTGCATAAAATATATTTATATATATACCCTTATACACCATTTTAATAATAAATATCACAAAATCCTTCTAAGTCCCTCGGGAAGAGTGAAAGACGCGCACGTTCATTTTCAGAGCTCCTAGACCTTCCTATAAGAAGTTAGCCAAAAAGTAGCTTCAAAATACGCTTAGGTTAAGTTTCAGAGTTGCTTCTAATGTACCAAAGCTGGACTTAGACATAATTTCACTCTCACAACATTATGGCTGGTTGGAGACAGTCCGAACCACAAGTACCGGGTCCATGGTTCTGGCCGTATACTGGGGGGACGGGGACGACTCCCATTAACCCCTGACTATACCGGGGATACGCTTATCACAATGCCTTTCTGGTCTGTGCTGAAGCAGGGCATTCTAGCAGCCAAGTGGCTTGACCTTTATTAGTGAGCCTGGTTACCCCCTCTCGGAACCACAGACTTAGAAATCGCCAGCTCATATACAGTGCATAAAATATATTTATATATATACCCTTATACACCATTTTAATAAAAAATATCACAAAATTCTTTTAAGTCCCTCGGAAAGAGTGAAAGACGCGCACGTTCATTTGCAGAGCTCCTAGACCTTCCTATAAGAAGTTAGCCAAAAAGTAGCTTCGAAAAACGCTTAGGTTAAGTTTCAGAGTTGCTTCTAATGTACCAAAGCTGGACTTAGATATAATTTCACTCTCACAACATTATGGCTGGTTGGAGACAGTCCGAACCACAAGTACCGGGTCCATGGTTCTGGCCGTATACTGGGGGGACGGGGACGACTCCCATTAACCCCTGACTATACCGGGGATACGCTTATCACAATGCCTTTCTGGTCTGTGCTGAAGCAGGGCATTCTGGCAGCCAAGTGGCTTGACCTTTATTAGTGAGCCTGGTTACCCCCTCTCGGAACCACAGACTTAGAAATCGCCAGCTCATATACAGTGCATAAAATATATTTATATATATACCCTTATACACCATTTTAATAAAAAATATCACAAAATTCTTCTAAGTCTCTCTGGAAGAGTGAAAGACGCGCACGTTCATTTTCAGAGCTCCTAGACCTTCCTATAAGAAGTTAGCTAAAAAGTAGCTTCGAAAAACGCTTAGGTTAAGTTTCAGAGTTGCTTCTAATGTACCAAAGCTGGACTTAGACATAATTTCACTCTCACAACATTATGGCTGGTTGGAGACAGTCCGAACCACAAGTACCGGGTCCATGGTTCTGGCCGTATACTGGGGGGACGGGGACGACTCCCATTAACCCCTGACTATACCGGGGATACGCTTATCACAATGCCTTTCTGGTCTGTGCTGAAGCAGGGCATTCTGGCAGGCAAGTGGCTTGACCTTTATTAGTGAGCCTGGTTACCCCCTCTCGGAACCACAGACTTAGAAATCGCCAGCTCATATACAGTGCATAAAATATATTTATATATATACCCTTATACACCATTTTAATAAAAAATATCACAAAATTCTTCTAAGTCTCTCTGGAAGAGTGAAAGACGCGCACGTTCATTTTCAGAGCTCCTAGACCTTCCTATAAGAAGTTAGCTAAAAAGTAGCTTCGAAAAACGCTTAGGTTAAGTTTCAGAGTTGCTTCTAATGTACCAAAGCTGGACTTAGACATAATTTCACTCTCACAACATTATGGCTGGTTGGAGACAGTCCGAACCACAAGTACCGGGTCCATGGTTCTGGCCGTATACTGGGGGGACGGGGACGACTCCCATTAACCCCTGACTATACCGGGGATACGCTTATCACAATGCCTTTCTGGTCTGTGCTGAAGCAGGGCATTCTGGCAGCCAAGTGGCTTGACCTTTATTAGTGAGCCTGGTTACCCCCTCTCGGAACCACAGACTTAGAAATCGCCAGCTCATATACAGTGCATAAAATATATTTATATATATACCCTTATACACCATTTTAATAATAAATATCACAAAATTCTTCTAAGTCCCTCGGGAAGAGTGAAAGACGCGCACGTTCATTTTCAGAGCTCCTAGACCTTCCTATAAGAAGTTAGCCAAAAAGTAGCTTCAAAATACGCTTAGGTTAAGTTTCAGAGTTGCTTCTAATGTACCAAAGCTGGACTTACTGTAGACATAATTTCACTCTCACAACATTATGGCTGGTTGGAGACAGTCCGAACCACAAGTACCGGGTCCATGGTTCTGGGCGTATACTGGGGGGACGGGGACGACTCCCATTAACCCCTGACTATACCGGGGATACGCTTATCACAATGCCTTTCTGGTCTGTGCTGAAGCAGGGCATTCTGGCAGCCAAGTGGCTTGACCTTTATTAGTGAGCCTGGTTACCCCCTCTCGGAACCACAGACTTAGAAATCGCCAGCTCATATACAGTGCATAAAATATATTTATATATATACCCTTATACACCATTTTAATAATAAATATCACAAAATTCTTCTAAGTCCCTCGGGAAGAGTGAAAGACGCGCACGTTCATTTTCAGAGCTCCTAGACCTTCCTATAAGAAGTTAGCCAAAAAGTAGCTTCAAAATACGCTTAGGTTAAGTTTCAGAGTTGCTTCTAATGTACCAAAGCTGGACTTAGACATAATTTCACTCTCACAACATTATGGCTGGTTGGAGACAGTCCGAACCACAAGTACCGGGTCCATGGTTCTGGGCGTATACTGGGGGGACGGGGACGACTCCCATTAACCCCTGACTATACCGGGGATACGCTTATCACAATGCCTTTCTGGTCTGTGCTGAAGCAGGGCATTCTGGCAGCCAAGTGGCTTGACCTTTATTAGTGAGCCTGGTTACCCCCTCTCGGAACCACAGACTTAGAAATCGCCAGCTCATATACAGTGCATAAAATATATTTATATATATACCCTTATACACCATTTTAATAAAAAATATCACAAAATTCTTCTAAGTCCCTCGGGAAGAGTGAAAGACGCGCACGTTCATTTTCAGAGCTCCTAGACCTTCCTATAAGAAGTTAGCCAAAAAGTAGCTTCGAAAAACGCTTAGGTTAAGTTTCAGAGTTGCTTCTAATGTACCAAAGCTGGACTTACTGTAGACATAATTTCACTCTCACAACATTATGGCTGGTTGGAGACAGTCCGAACCACAAGTACCGGGTCCATGGTTCTGGCCGTATACTGGGGGGACGGGGACGACTCCCATTAACCCCTGACTATACCGGGGATACGCTTATCACAATGCCTTTCTGGTCTGTGCTGAAGCAGGGCATTCTGGCAGCCAAGTGGCTTGACCTTTATTAGTGAGCCTGGTTACCCCCTCTCGGAACCACAGACTTAGAAATCGCCAGCTCATATACAGTGCATAAAATATATTTATATATATACCCTTATACACCATTTTAATAATAATTATCACAAAATTCTTCTAAGTCCCTCGGGAAGAGTGAAAGACGCGCACGTTCATTTTCAGAGCTCCTAGACCTTCCTATAAGAAGTTAGCCAAAAAGTAGCTTCAAAATACGCTTAGGTTAAGTTTCAGAGTTGCTTCTAATGTACCAAAGCTGGACTTAGACATAATTTCACTCTCACAACATTATGGCTGGTTGGAGACAGTCCGAACCACAAGTACCGGGTCCATGGTTCTGGGCGTATACTGGGGGGACGGGGACGACTCCCATTAACCCCTGACTATACCGGGGATACGCTTATCACAATGCCTTTCTGGTCTGTGCTGAAGCAGGGCATTCTGGCAGCCAAGTGGCTTGACCTTTATTAGTGAGCCTGGTTACCCCCTCTCGGAACCACAGACTTAGAAATCGCCAGCTCATATACAGTGCATAAAATATATTTATATATATACCCTTATACACCATTTTAATAATAAATATCACAAAATTCTTCTAAGTCCCTCGGGAAGAGTGAAAGACGAGCACGTTCATTTTCAGAGCTCCTAGACCTTCCTATAAGAAGTTAGCCAAAAAGTAGCTTCAAAATACGCTTAGGTTAAGATTCAGATTTGCTTCTAATGTACCAAAGCTGGACTTAGACATAATTTCACTCTCACAACATTATGGCTGGTTGGAGACAGTCCGAACCACAAGTACCGGGTCCATGGTTCTGGCCGTATACTGGGGGGACGGGGAAGACTCCCATCAACCCCTGACTATACCGGGGATACGCTTATCACAATGCCTTTCTGGTCTGTGCTGAAGCAGGGCATTCTAGCAGCCAAGTGGCTTGACCTTTATTAGTGAGCCTGGTTACCCCCTCTCGGAACCACAGACTTAGAAATCGCCAGCTCATATACAGTGCATAAAATATATTTATATACTGTATATACCCTTATACACCATTTTAATAAAAAATATCACAAAATTCTTCTAAGTCCCTCGGGAAGAGTGAAAGACGCGTACGTTCATTTTCAGAGCTCCTAGACCTTCCTATAAGAAGTTAGCCAAAAAGTAGCTTCGAAATACGCTTAGGTTAAGTTTCAGAGTTGCTTCTAATGTACCAAAGCTGGACTTAGACATAATTTCACTCTCACAACAATTTGGCTGGTTGGAGACAAACAGAACCACAAGTACCGGGTCCATGGTTCTGGGCGTATACTGGGGGGACGGGGACGACTCCCATTAACCCCTGACTATACCGGGGATACGCTTATCACAATGCCTTTCTGGTCTGTGCTGAAGCAGGGCATTCTGGCAGCCAAGTGGCTTGACCTTTATTAGTGAGCCTGGTTACCCCCTCTCGGAACCACAGACTTAGAAATCGCCAGCTCATACTGTATACAGTGCATAAAATATATTTATATATAAACCCTTATACACCATTTTAATAAAAAATATCACAAAATTCTTCTAAGTCCCTCGGGAAGAGTGAAAGACGCGCACGTTCATTTTCAGAGCTCCTAGACCTTCCTATAAGAAGTTAGCCAAAAAGTAGCTTCGAAAAACGCTTAGGTTAAGTTTCAGAGTTGCTTCTAATGTACCAAAGCTGGACTTAGACATAATTTGACTCTCACAACATTATGGCTGGTTGGAGACAGTCCGAACCACAAGTACCGGGTCCATGGTTCTGGGCGTATACTGGGGGGACGGGGACGACTCCCATTAACCCCTGACTATACCGGGGATATGCTTATCACAATGCCTTTCTGGTCTGTGCTGAAGCAGGGCATTATGGCAGCCAAGTGGCTTGACCTTTATTAGTGAGCCTGGTTACCCCCTCTCGGAACCACAGACTTAGAAATCGCCAGCTCATATACAGTGCATAAAATATATTTATATATATACCCTTATACACCATTTTAATAAAAAATATCACAAAATTCTTCTAAGTCCCTCGGGAAGAGTGAAAGACGCGCACGTTCATTTTCAGATCTCCTAGACCTTCCTATAAGAAGTTAGCCAAAAAGTAGCTTCGAAAAACGCTTAGGTTAAGTTTCAGAGTTGCTTCTAATGTACCAAAGCTGGACTTAGACATAATTTCACTCTCACAACATTATGGCTGGTTGGAGACAGTCCGAACCACAAGTACCGGGTCCATGGTTCTGGGCGTATACTGGGGGGACGGGGACGACTCCCATTAACCCCTGACTATACCGGGGATACGCTTATCACAATGCCTTTCTGGTCTGTGCTGAAGCAGGGCATTCTGGCAGCCAAGTGGCTTGACCTTTATTAGTGAGCCTGGTTACCCCCTCTCGGAACCACAGACTTAGAAATCGCCAGCTCATATACAGTGCATAAAATATATTTATATATATACCCTTATACACCATTTTAATAATAAATATCACAAAATTCTTCTAAGTCCCTCGGGAAGAGTGAAAGACGCGCACGTTCATTTTCAGATCTCCTAGACCTTCCTATAAGAAGTTAGCCAAAAAGTAGCTTCAAAATACGCTTAGGTTAAGATTCAGATTTGCTTCTAATGTACCAAAGCTGGACTTAGACATAATTTCACTCTCACAACATTATGGCTGGTTGGAGACAGTCCGAACCACAAGTACCGGGTCCATGGTTCTGGGCGTATACTGGGGGGACGGGGACGACTCCCATTAACCCCTGACTATACCGGGGATACGCTTATCACAATGCCTTTCTGGTCTGTGCTGAAGCAGGGCATTCTGGCAGCCAAGTGGCTTGACCTTTATTAGTGAGCCTGGTTACCCCCTCTCGGAACCACAGACTTAGAAATCGCCAGCTCATATACAGTGCATAAAATATATTTATATATATACCCTTATACACCATTTTAATAAAAAATATCACAAAATTCTTCTAAGTCCCTCGGGAAGAGTGAAAGACGCGCACGTTCATTTTCAGAGCTCCTAGACCTTCCTATAAGAAGTTAGCCAAAAAGTAGCTTCGAAATACGCTTAGGTTAAGTTTCAGAGTTGCTTCTAATGTACCAAAGCTGGACTTAGACATAATTTCACTCTCACAACATTATGGCTGGTTGGAGACAGTCCGAACCACAAGTACCGGGTCCATGGTTCTGGGCGTATACTGGGGGGACGGGGACGACTCCCATTAACCCCTGACTATACCGGGGATACGCTTATCACAATGCCTTTCTGGTCTGTGCTGAAGCAGGGCATTCTGGCAGCCAAGTGGCTTGACCTTTATTAGTGAGCCTGGTTACCCCCTCTCGGAACCACAGACTTAGAAATCGCCAGCTCATATACAGTGCATAAAATATATTTATATATATACCCTTATACACCATTTTAATAAAAAATATCACAAAATTCTTCTAAGTCCCTCGGGAAGAGTGAAAGACGCGTACGTTCATTTTCAGAGCTCCTAGACCTTCCTATAAGAAGTTAGCCAAAAAGTAGCTTCGAAATACGCTTAGGTTAAGTTTCAGAGTTGCTTCTAATGTACCAAAGCTGGACTTAGACATAATTTCACTCTCACAACATTATGGCTGGTTGGAGACAGTCAGAACCACAAGTACCGGGTCCATGGTTCTGGGCGTATACTGGGGGGACGGGGACGACTCCCATTAACCCCTGACTATACCGGGGATACGCTTATCACAATGCCTTTCTGGTCTGTGCTGAAGCAGGGCATTCTGGCAGCCAAGTGGCTTGACCTTTATTAGTGAGCCTGGTTACCCCCTCTCGGAACCACAGACTTAGAAATCGCCAGCTCATATACAGTGCATAAAATATATTTATATATATACCCTTATACACCATTTTAATAAAAAATATCACAAAATTCTTCTAAGTCCCTCGGGAAGAGTGAAAGACGCGCACGTTCATTTTCAGAGCTCCTAGACCTTCCTATAAGAAGTTAGCCAAAAAGTAGCTTCGAAAAACGCTTAGGTTAAGTTTCAGAGTTGCTTCTAATGTACCAAAGCTGGACTTACTGTAGACATAATTTCACTCTCACAACATTATGGCTGGTTGGAGACAGTCCGAACCACAAGTACCGGGTCCATGGTTCTGGCCGTATACTGGGGGGACGGGGACGACTCCCATTAACCCCTGACTATACCGGGGATACGCTTATCACAATGCCTTTCTGGTCTGTGCTGAAGCAGGGCATTCTGGCAGCCAAGTGGCTTGACCTTTATTAGTGAGCCTGGTTACCCCCTCTCGGAACCACAGACTTAGAAATCGCCAGCTCATATACAGTGCATAAAATATATTTATATATATACCCTTATACACCATTTTAATAATAAATATCACAAAATTCTTCTAAGTCCCTCGGGAAGAGTGAAAGACGCGCACGTTCATTTTCAGAGCTCCTAGACCTTCCTATAAGAAGTTAGCCAAAAAGTAGCTTCAAAATACGCTTAGGTTAAGTTTCAGAGTTGCTTCTAATGTACCAAAGCTGGACTTAGACATAATTTCACTCTCACAACATTATGGCTGGTTGGAGACAGTCCGAACCACAAGTACCGGGTCCATGGTTCTGGGCGTATACTGGGGGGACGGGGACGACTCCCATTAACCCCTGACTATACCGGGGATACGCTTATCACAATGCCTTTCTGGTCTGTGCTGAAGCAGGGCATTCTGGCAGCCAAGTGGCTTGACCTTTATTAGTGAGCCTGGTTACCCCCTCTCGGAACCACAGACTTAGAAATCGCCAGCTCATATACAGTGCATAAAATATATTTATATATATACCCTTATACACCATTTTAATAAAAAATATCACAAAATTCTTCTAAGTCCCTCGGGAAGAGTGAAAGACGCGCACGTTCATTTTCAGAGCTCCTAGACCTTCCTATAAGAAGTTAGCCAAAAAGTAGCTTCGAAAAACGCTTAGGTTAAGTTTCAGAGTTGCTTCTAATGTACCAAAGCTGGACTTACTGTAGACATAATTTCACTCTCACAACATTATGGCTGGTTGGAGACAGTCCGAACCACAAGTACCGGGTCCATGGTTCTGGCCGTATACTGGGGGGACGGGGACGACTCCCATTAACCCCTGACTATACCGGGGATACGCTTATCACAATGCCTTTCTGGTCTGTGCTGAAGCAGGGCATTCTGGCAGCCAAGTGGCTTGACCTTTATTAGTGAGCCTGGTTACCCCCTCTCGGAACCACAGACTTAGAAATCGCCAGCTCATATACAGTGCATAAAATATATTTATATATATATACCCTTATACACCATTTTAATAATAAATATCACAAAATTCTTCTAAGTCCCTCGGGAAGAGTGAAAGACGAGCACGTTCATTTTCAGAGCTCCTAGACCTTCCTATAAGAAGTTAGCCAAAAAGTAGCTTCAAAATACGCTTAGGTTAAGATTCAGATTTGCTTCTAATGTACCAAAGCTGGACTTAGACATAATTTCACTCTCACAACATTATGGCTGGTTGGAGACAGTCCGAACCACAAGTACCGGGTCCATGATTCTGGCCGTATACTGGGGGGACGGGGAAGACTCCCATCAACCCCTGACTATACCGGGGATACGCTTATCACAATGCCTTTCTGGTCTGTGCTGAAGCAGGGCATTCTAGCAGCCAAGTGGCTTGACCTTTATTAGTGAGCCTGGTTACCCCCTCTCGGAACCACAGACTTAGAAATCGCCAGCTCATATACAGTGCATAAAATATATTTATATATATACCCTTATACACCATTTTAATAAAAAATATCACAAAATTCTTCTAAGTCCCTCGGGAAGAGTGAAAGACGCGCACGTTCATTTTCAGAGCTCCTAGACCTTCCTATAAGAAGTTAGCCAAAAAGTAGCTTCGAAAAACGCTTAGGTTAAGTTTCAGAGTTGCTTCTAATGTACCAAAGCTGGACTTAGACATAATTTCACTCTCACAACATTATGGCTGGTTGGAGACAGTCCGAACCACAAGTACCGGGTCCATGGTTCTGGGCGTATACTGGGGGGACGGGGACGACTCCCATTAACCCCTGACTATACCGGGGATACGCTTATCACAATGCCTTTCTGGTCTGTGCTGAAGCAGGGCATTCTGGCAGCCAAGTGGCTTGACCTTTATTAGTGAGCCTGGTTACCCCCTCTCGGAACCACAGACTTAGAAATCGCCAGCTCATATACAGTGCATAAAATATATTTATATATATACCCTTATACACCATTTTAATAATAAATATCACAAAATTCTTCTAAGTCCCTCGGGAAGAGTGAAAGACGCGCACGTTCATTTTCAGATCTCCTAGACCTTCCTATAAGAAGTTAGCCAAAAAGTAGCTTCAAAATACGCTTAGGTTAAGATTCAGATTTGCTTCTAATGTACCAAAGCTGGACTTAGACATAATTTCACTCTCACAACATTATGGCTGGTTGGAGACAGTCCGAACCACAAGTACCGGGTCCATGGTTCTGGGCGTATACTGGGGGGACGGGGACGACTCCCATTAACCCCTGACTATACCGGGGATACGCTTATCACAATGCCTTTCTGGTCTGTGCTGAAGCAGGGCATTCTGGCAGCCAAGTGGCTTGACCTTTATTAGTGAGCCTGGTTACCCCCTCTCGGAACCACAGACTTAGAAATCGCCAGCTCATATACAGTGCATAAAATATATTTATATATATACCCTTATACACCATTTTAATAAAAAATATCACAAAATTCTTCTAAGTCCCTCGGGAAGAGTGAAAGACGCGCACGTTCATTTTCAGAGCTCCTAGACCTTCCTATAAGAAGTTAGCCAAAAAGTAGCTTCGAAAAACGCTTAGGTTAAGTTTCAGAGTTGCTTCTAATGTACCATAGCTGGACTTACTGTAGACATAATTTCACTCTCACAACATTATGGCTGGTTGGAGACAGTCCGAACCACAAGTACCGGGTCCATGGTTCTGGCCGTATACTGGGGGGACGGGGACGACTCCCATTAACCCCTGACTATACCGGGGATACGCTTATCACAATGCCTTTCTGGTCTGTGCTGAAGCAGTGCATTCTGGCAGCCAAGTGGCTTGACCTTTATTAGTGAGCCTGGTTACCCCCTCTCGGAACCACAGACTTAGAAATCGCCAGCTCATATACAGTGCATAAAATATATTTATATATATACCCTTATACACCATTTTAATAATAAATATCACAAAATTCTTCTAAGTCCCTCGGGAAGAGTGAAAGACGCGCACGTTCATTTTCAGAGCTCCTAGACCTTCCTATAAGAAGTTAGCCAAAAAGTAGCTTCGAAAAACGCTTAGGTTAAGTTTCAGAGTTGCTTCTAATGTACCAAAGCTGGACTTAGACATAATTTGACTCTCACAACATTATGGCTGGTTGGAGACAGTCCGAACCACAAGTACCGGGTCCATGGTTCTGGGCGTATACTGGGGGGACGGGGACGACTCCCATTAACCCCTGACTATACCGGGGATATGCTTATCACAATGCCTTTCTGGTCTGTGCTGAAGCAGGGCATTATGGCAGCCAAGTGGCTTGACCTTTATTAGTGAGCCTGGTTACCCCCTCTCGGAACCACAGACTTAGAAATCGCCAGCTCATATACAGTGCATAAAATATATTTATATATATACCCTTATACACCATTTTAATAAAAAATATCACAAAATTCTTCTAAGTCCCTCGGGAAGAGTGAAAGACGCGCACGTTCATTTTCAGAGCTCCTAGACCTTCCTATAAGAAGTTAGCCAAAAAGTAGCTTCGAAAAACGCTTAGGTTAAGTTTCAGAGTTGCTTCTAATGTACCAAAGCTGGACTTAGACATAATTTCACTCTCACAACATTATGGCTGGTTGGAGACAGTCCGAACCACAAGTACCGGGTCCATGGTTCTGGGCGTATACTGGGGGGACGGGGACGACTCCCATTAACCCCTGACTATACCGGGGATATGCTTATCACAATGCCTTTCTGGTCTGTGCTGAAGCAGGGCATTATGGCAGCCAAGTGGCTTGACCTTTATTAGTGAGCCTGGTTACCCCCTCTCGGAACCACAGACTTAGAAATCATCAGCTCATATACAGTGCATAAAATATATTTATATAATATATTTATATATATATACCCTTATACACCATTTTAATAAAAAATATCACAAAATTCTTCTAAGTCCCTCGGGAAGAGTGAAAGACGCGCACGTTCATTTTTAGAGCTCTTAGACCTTCCTATAAGAAGTTAGCCAAAAAGTAGCTTCGAAAAACGCTTAGGTTAAGTTTCAGAGTTGCTTCTAATGTACCAAAGCTGGACTTAGACATAATTTGACTCTCACAACATTATGGCTGGTTGGAGACAGTCCGAACCACAAGTACCGGGTCCATGGTTCTGGGCGTATACTGGGGGGACGGGGACGACTCCCATTAACCCCTGACTATACCGGGGATATGCTTATCACAATGCCTTTCTGGTCTGTGCTGAAGCAGGGCATTATGGCAGCCAAGTGGCTTGACCTTTATTAGTGAGCCTGGTTACCCCCTCTCGGAACCACAGACTTAGAAATCGCCAGCTCATATACAGTGCATAAAATATATTTATATATATACCCTTATACACCATTTTAATAAAAAATATCACAAAATTCTTCTAAGTCCCTCGGGAAGAGTGAAAGACGCGCACGTTCATTTTCAGAGCTCCTAGACCTTCCTATAAGAAGTTAGCCAAAAAGTAGCTTCGAAAAACGCTTAGGTTAAGTTTCAGAGTTGCTTCTAATGTACCAAAGCTGGACTTAGACATAATTTCACTCTCACAACATTATGGCTGGTTGGAGACAGTCCGAACCACAAGTACCGGGTCCATGGTTCTGGGCGTATACTGGGGGGACGGGGACGACTCCCATTAACCCCTGACTATACCGGGGATATGCTTATCACAATGCCTTTCTGGTCTGTGCTGAAGCAGGGCATTATGGCAGCCAAGTGGCTTGACCTTTATTAGTGAGCCTGGTTACCCCCTCTCGGAACCACAGACTTAGAAATCATCAGCTCATATACAGTGCATAAAATATATTTATATAATATATTTATATATATATACCCTTATACACCATTTTAATAAAAAATATCACAAAATTCTTCTAAGTCCCTCGGGAAGAGTGAAAGACGCGCACGTTCATTTTTAGAGCTCTTAGACCTTCCTATAAGAAGTTAGCCAAAAAGTAGCTTCGAAAAACGCTTAGGTTAAGTTTCAGAGTTGCTTCTAATGTACCAAAGCTGGACTTACTGTAGACATAATTTCACTCTCACAACATTATGGCTGGTTGGAGACAGTCCGAACCACAAGTACCGGGTCCATGGTTCTGGCCGTATACTGGGGGGACGGGGACGACTCCCATTAACCCCTGACTATACCGGGGATACGCTTATCACAATGCCTTTCTGGTCTGTGCTGAAGCAGGGCATTCTGGCAGCCAAGTGGCTTGACCTTTATTAGTGAGCCTGGTTACCCCCTCTCGGAACCACAGACTTAGAAATCGCCAGCTCATATACAGTGCATAAAATATATTTATATATATACCCTTATACACCATTTTAATAATAAATATCACAAAATTCTTCTAAGTCCCTCGGGAAGAGTGAAAGACGAGCACGTTCATTTTCAGAGCTCCTAGACCTTCCTATAAGAAGTTAGCCAAAAAGTAGCTTCAAAATACGCTTAGGTTAAGATTCAGATTTGCTTCTAATGTACCAAAGCTGGACTTAGACATAATTTCACTCTCACAACATTATGGCTGGTTGGAGACAGTCCGAACCACAAGTACCGGGTCCATGGTTCTGGCCGTATACTGGGGGGACGGGGAAGACTCCCATCAACCCCTGACTATACCGGGGATACGCTTATCACAATGCCTTTCTGGTCTGTGCTGAAGCAGGGCATTCTAGCAGCCAAGTGGCTTGACCTTTATTAGTGAGCCTGGTTACCCCCTCTCGGAACCACAGACTTAGAAATCGCCAGCTCATATACAGTGCATAAAATATATTTATATACTGTATATACCCTTATACACCATTTTAATAAAAAATATCACAAAATTCTTCTAAGTCCCTCGGGAAGAGTGAAAGACGCGTACGTTCATTTTCAGAGCTCCTAGACCTTCCTATAAGAAGTTAGCCAAAAAGTAGCTTCGAAATACGCTTAGGTTAAGTTTCAGAGTTGCTTCTAATGTACCAAAGCTGGACTTAGACATAATTTCACTCTCACAACAATTTGGCTGGTTGGAGACAGTCAGAACCACAAGTACCGGGTCCATGGTTCTGGGCGTATACTGGGGGGACGGGGACGACTCCCATTAACCCCTGACTATACCGGGGATACGCTTATCACAATGCCTTTCTGGTCTGTGCTGAAGCAGGGCATTCTGGCAGCCAAGTGGCTTGACCTTTATTAGTGAGCCTGGTTACCCCCTCTCGGAACCACAGACTTAGAAATCGCCAGCTCATACTGTATACAGTGCATAAAATATATTTATATATAAACCCTTATACACCATTTTAATAAAAAATATCACAAAATTCTTCTAAGTCCCTCGGGAAGAGTGAAAGACGCGCACGTTCATTTTCAGAGCTCCTAGACCTTCCTATAAGAAGTTAGCCAAAAAGTAGCTTCGAAAAACGCTTAGGTTAAGTTTCAGAGTTGCTTCTAATGTACCAAAGCTGGACTTAGACATAATTTCACTCTCACAACATTATGGCTGGTTGGAGACAGTCCGAACCACAAGTACCGGGTCCATGGTTCTGGGCGTATACTGGGGGGACGGGGACGACTCCCATTAACCCCTGACTATACCGGGGATATGCTTATCACAATGCCTTTCTGGTCTGTGCTGAAGCAGGGCATTATGGCAGCCAAGTGGCTTGACCTTTATTAGTGAGCCTGGTTACCCCCTCTCGGAACCACAGACTTAGAAATCGCCAGCTCATATACAGTGCATAAAATATATTTATATATATACCCTTATACACCATTTTAATAAAAAATATCACAAAATTCTTCTAAGTCCCTCGGGAAGAGTGAAAGACGCGCACGTTCATTTTCAGATCTCCTAGACCTTCCTATAAGAAGTTAGCCAAAAAGTAGCTTCAAAATACGCTTAGGTTAAGATTCAGATTTGCTTCTAATGTACCAAAGCTGGACTTAGACATAATTTCACTCTCACAACATTATGGCTGGTTGGAGACAGTCCGAACCACAAGTACCGGGTCCATGGTTCTGGCGTATACTGGGGGGACGGGGACGACTCCCATTAACCCCTGACTATACCGGGGATACGCTTATCACAATGCCTTTCTGGTCTGTGCTGAAGCAGGGCATTCTGGCAGCCAAGTGGCTTGACCTTTATTAGTGAGCCTGGTTACCCCCTCTCGGAACCACAGACTTAGAAATCGCCAGCTCATATACAGTGCATAAAATATATTTATATATATACCCTTATACACCATTTTAATAAAAAATATCACAAAATTCTTCTAAGTCCCTCGGGAAGAGTGAAAGACGCGCACGTTCATTTTCAGAGCTCCTAGACCTTCCTATAAGAAGTTAGCCAAAAAGTAGCTTCGAAATACGCTTAGGTTAAGTTTCAGAGTTGCTTCTAATGTACCAAAGCTGGACTTAGACATAATTTCACTCTCACAACATTATGGCTGGTTGGAGACAGTCCGAACCACAAGTACCGGGTCCATGGTTCTGGGCGTATACTGGGGGGACGGGGACGACTCCCATTAACCCCTGACTATACCGGGGATACGCTTATCACAATGCCTTTCTGGTCTGTGCTGAAGCAGGGCATTCTGGCAGCCAAGTGGCTTGACCTTTATTAGTGAGCCTGGTTACCCCCTCTCGGAACCACAGACTTAGAAATCGCCAGCTCATACTGTATACAGTGCATAAAATATATTTATATATAAACCCTTATACACCATTTTAATAAAAAATATCACAAAATTCTTCTAAGTCCCTCGGGAAGAGTGAAAGACGCGCACGTTCATTTTCAGAGCTCCTAGACCTTCCTATAAGAAGTTAGCCAAAAAGTAGCTTCGAAAAACGCTTAGGTTAAGTTTCAGAGTTGCTTCTAATGTACCAAAGCTGGACTTAGACATAATTTCACTCTCACAACATTATGGCTGGTTGGAGACAGTCCGAACCACAAGTACCGGGTCCATGGTTCTGGGCGTATACTGGGGGGACGGGGACGACTCCCATTAACCCCTGACTATACCGGGGATACGCTTATCACAATGCCTTTCTGGTCTGTGCTGAAGCAGGGCATTCTGGCAGCCAAGTGGCTTGACCTTTATTAGTGAGCCTGGTTACCCCCTCTCGGAACCACAGACTTAGAAATCGCCAGCTCATATACAGTGCATAAAATATATTTATATATATACCCTTATACACCATTTTAATAATAAATATCACAAAATTCTTCTAAGTCCCTCGGGAAGAGTGAAAGACGCGCACGTTCATTTTCAGATCTCCTAGACCTTCCTATAAGAAGTTAGCCAAAAAGTAGCTTCAAAATACGCTTAGGTTAAGATTCAGATTTGCTTCTAATGTACCAAAGCTGGACTTAGACATAATTTCACTCTCACAACATTATGGCTGGTTGGAGACAGTCCGAACCACAAGTACCGGGTCCATGGTTCTGGCGTATACTGGGGGGACGGGGACGACTCCCATTAACCCCTGACTATACCGGGGATACGCTTATCACAATGCCTTTCTGGTCTGTGCTGAAGCAGGGCATTCTGGCAGCCAAGTGGCTTGACCTTTATTAGTGAGCCTGGTTACCCCCTCTCGGAACCACAGACTTAGAAATCGCCAGCTCATATACAGTGCATAAAATATATTTATATATATACCCTTATACACCATTTTAATAAAAAATATCACAAAATTCTTCTAAGTCCCTCGGGAAGAGTGAAAGACGCGCACGTTCATTTTGAGAGCTCCTAGACCTTCCTATAAGAAGTTAGCCAAAAAGTAGCTTCGAAATACGCTTAGGTTAAGTTTCAGAGTTGCTTCTAATGTACCAAAGCTGGACTTAGACATAATTTCACTCTCACAACATTATGGCTGGTTGGAGACAGTCCGAACCACAAGTACCGGGTCCATGGTTCTGGGCGTATACTGGGGGGACGGGGACGACTCCCATTAACCCCTGACTATACCGGGGATACGCTTATCACAATGCCTTTCTGGTCTGTGCTGAAGCAGGGCATTCTGGCAGCCAAGTGGCTTGACCTTTATTAGTGAGCCTGGTTACCCCCTCTCGGAATCACAGACTTAGAAATCGCCAGCTCATATACAGTGCATAAAATATATTTATATATATACCCTTATACACCATTTTAATAAAAAATATCACAAAATTCTTCTAAGTCCCTCGGGAAGAGTGAAAGACGCGTACGTTCATTTTCAGAGCTCCTAGACCTTCCTATAAGAAGTTAGCCAAAAAGTAGCTTCGAAATACGCTTAGGTTAAGTTTCAGAGTTGCTTCTAATGTACCAAAGCTGGACTTAGACATAATTTCACTCTCACAACATTATGGCTGGTTGGAGACAGTCAGAACCACAAGTACCGGGTCCATGGTTCTGGGCGTATACTGGGGGTCGGGGACGACTCCCATTAACCCCTGACTATACCGGGGATACGCTTATCACAATGCCTTTCTGGTCTGTGCTGAAGCAGGGCATTCTGGCAGCCAAGTGGCTTGACCTTTATTAGTGAGCCTGGTTACCCCCTCTCGGAACCACAGACTTAGAAATCGCCAGCTCATATACAGTGCATAAAATATATTTATATATATACCCTTATACACCATTTTAATAAAAAATATCACAAAATTCTTCTAAGTCCCTCGGGAAGAGTGAAAGACGCGCACGTTCATTTTCAGAGCACCTAGACCTTCCTATAAGAAGTTAGCCAAAAAGTAGCTTCGAAAAACGCTTAGGTTAAGTTTCAGAGTTGCTTCTAATGTACCAAAGCTGGACTTAGACATAATTTCACTCTCACAACATTATGGCTGGTTGGAGACAGTCCGAACCACAAGTACCGGGTCCATGGTTCTGGGCGTATACTGGGGGGACGGGGACGACTCCCATTAACCCCTGACTATACCGGGGATACGCTTATCACAATGCCTTTCTGGTCTGTGCTGAAGCAGGGCATTCTGGCAGCCAAGTGGCTTGACCTTTATTAGTGAGCCTGGTTACCCCCTCTCGGAACCACAGACTTAGAAATCGCCAGCTCATATACAGTGCATAAAATATATTTATATATATACCCTTATACACCATTTTAATAAAAAATATCACAAAATTCTTCTAAGTCCCTCGGGAAGAGTGAAAGACGCGCACGTTCATTTTCAGAGCTCCTAGACCTTCCTATAAGAAGTTAGCCAAAAAGTAGCTTCGAAAAACGCTTAGGTTAAGTTTCAGAGTTGCTTCTAATGTACCAAAGCTGGACTTACTGTAGACATAATTTCACTCTCACAACATTATGGCTGGTTGGAGACAGTCCGAACCACAAGTACCGGGTCCATGGTTCTGGCCGTATACTGGGGGGACGGGGACGACTCCCATTAACCCCTGACTATACCGGGGATACGCTTATCACAATGCCTTTCTGGTCTGTGCTGAAGCAGGGCATTCTGGCAGCCAAGTGGCTTGACCTTTATTAGTGAGCCTGGTTACCCCCTCTCGGAACCACAGACTTAGAAATCGCCAGCTCATATACAGTGCATAAAATATATTTATATATATATACCCTTATACACCATTTTAATAATAAATATCACAAAATTCTTCTAAGTCCCTCGGGAAGAGTGAAAGACGAGCACGTTCATTTTCAGAGCTCCTAGACCTTCCTATAAGAAGTTAGCCAAAAAGTAGCTTCAAAATACGCTTAGGTTAAGATTCAGATGTGCTTCTAATGTACCAAAGCTGGACTTAGACATAATTTCACTCTCACAACATTATGGCTGGTTGGAGACAGTCCGAACCACAAGTACCGGGTCCATGATTCTGGCCGTATACTGGGGGGACGGGGAAGACTCCCATCAACCCCTGACTATACCGGGGATACGCTTATCACAATGCCTTTCTGGTCTGTGCTGAAGCAGGGCATTCTAGCAGCCAAGTGGCTTGACCTTTATTAGTGAGCCTGGTTACCCCCTCTCGGAACCACAGACTTAGAAATCGCCAGCTCATATACAGTGCATAAAATATATTTATATATATACCCTTATACACCATTTTAATAAAAAATATCACAAAATTCTTCTAAGTCCCTCGGGAAGAGTGAAAGACGCGCACGTTCATTTTCAGAGCTCCTAGACCTTCCTATAAGAAGTTAGCCAAAAAGTAGCTTCGAAATACGCTTAGGTTAAGTTTCAGAGTTGCTTCTAATGTACCAAAGCTGGACTTAGACATAATTTCACTCTCACAACATTATGGCTGGTTGGAGACAGTCCGAACCACAAGTACCGGGTCCATGGTTCTGGGCGTATACTGGGGGGACGGGGACGACTCCCATTAACCCCTGACTATACCGGGGATACGCTTATCACAATGCCTTTCTGGTCTGTGCTGAAGCAGGGCATTCTGGCAGCCAAGTGGCTTGACCTTTATTAGTGAGCCTGGTTACCCCCTCTCGGAACCACAGACTTAGAAATCGCCAGCTCATATACAGTGCATAAAATATATTTATATATATACCCTTATACACCATTTTAATAAAAAATATCACAAAATTCTTCTAAGTCCATCGGGAAGAGTGAAAGACGCGTACGTTCATTTTCAGAGCTCCTAGACCTTCCTATAAGAAGTTAGCCAAAAAGTAGCTTCGAAATACGCTTAGGTTAAGTTTCAGAGTTGCTTCTAATGTACCAAAGCTGGACTTAGACATAATTTCACTCTCACAACATTATGGCTGGTTGGAGACAGTCAGAACCACAAGTACCGGGTCCATGGTTCTGGGCGTATACTGGGGGGACGGGGACGACTCCCATTAACCCCTGACTATACCGGGGATACGCTTATCACAATGCCTTTCTGGTCTGTGCTGAAGCAGGGCATTCTGGCAGCCAAGTGGCTTGACCTTTATTAGTGAGCCTGGTTACCCCCTCTCGGAACCACAGACTTAGAAATCGCCAGCTCATATACAGTGCATAAAATATATTTATATATATACCCTTATACACCATTTTAATAAAAAATATCACAAAATTCTTCTAAGTCCCTCGGGAAGAGTGAAAGACGCGTACGTTCATTTTCAGAGCTCCTAGACCTTCCTATAAGAAGTTAGCCAAAAAGTAGCTTCGAAATACGCTTAGGTTAAGTTTCAGAGTTGCTTCTAATGTACCAAAGCTGGACTTAGACATAATTTCACTCTCACAACATTATGGCTGGTTGGAGACAGTCCGAACCACAAGTACCGGGTCCATGGTTCTGGGCGTATACTGGGGGGACGGGGACGACTCCCATTAACCCCTGACTATAACGGGGATACGCTTATCACAATGCCTTTCTGGTCTGTGCTGAAGCAGGGCATTCTGGCAGCCAAGTGGCTTGACCTTTATTAGTGAGCCTGGTTACCCCCTCTCGGAACCACAGACTTAGAAATCGCCAGCTCATATACAGTGCATAAAATATATTTATATATATACCCTTATACACCATTTTAATAAAAAATATCACAAAATTCTTCTAAGTCCCTCGGGAAGAGTGAAAGACGCGCACGTTCATTTTCAGAGCTCCTAGACCTTCCTATAAGAAGTTAGCCAAAAAGTAGCTTCGAAAAACGCTTAGGTTAAGTTTCAGAGTTGCTTCTAATGTACCAAAGCTGGACTTACTGTAGACATAATTTCACTCTCACAACATTATGGCTGGTTGGAGACAGTCCGAACCACAAGTACCGGGTCCATGGTTCTGGCCGTATACTGGGGGGACGGGGACGACTCCCATTAACCCCTGACTATACCGGGGATACGCTTATCACAATGCCTTTCTGGTCTGTGCTGAAGCAGGGCATTCTGGCAGCCAAGTGGCTTGACCTTTATTAGTGAGCCTGGTTACCCCCTCTCGGAACCACAGACTTAGAAATCGCCAGCTCATATACAGTGCATAAAATATATTTATATATATACCCTTATACACCATTTTAATAATAAATATCACAAAATTCTTCTAAGTCCCTCGGGAAGAGTGAAAGACGCGCACGTTCATTTTCAGAGCTCCTAGACCTTCCTTTAAGAAGTTAGCCAAAAAGTAGCTTCGAAAAACGCTTAGGTTAAGTTTCAGAGTTGCTTCTAATGTACCAAAGCTGGACTTAGACATAATTTGACTCTCACAACATTATGGCTGGTTGGAGACAGTCCGAACCACAAGTACCGGGTCCATGGTTCTGGGCGTATACTGGGGGGACGGGGACGACTCCCATTAACCCCTGACTATACCGGGGATATGCTTATCACAATGCCTTTCTGGTCTGTGCTGAAGCAGGGCATTATGGCAGCCAAGTGGCTTGACCTTTATTAGTGAGCCTGGTTACCCCCTCTCGGAACCACAGACTTAGAAATCGCCAGCTCATATACAGTGCATAAAATATATTTATATATATACCCTTATACACCATTTTAATAAAAAATATCACAAAATTCTTCTAAGTCCCTCGGGAAGAGTGAAAGACGCGCACGTTCATTTTCAGAGCTCCTAGACCTTCCTATAAGAAGTTAGCCAAAAAGTAGCTTCGAAAAACGCTTAGGTTAAGTTTCAGAGTTGCTTCTAATGTACCAAAGCTGGACTTAGACATAATTTCACTCTCACAACATTATGGCTGGTTGGAGACAGTCCGAACCACAAGTACCGGGTCCATGGTTCTGGGCGTATACTGGGGGGACGGGGACGACACCCATTAACCCCTGACTATACCGGGGATACGCTTATCACAATGCCTTTCTGGTCTGTGCTGAAGCAGGGCATTCTGGCAGCCAAGTGGCTTGACCTTTATTAGTGAGCCTGGTTACCCCCTCTCGGAACCACAGACTTAGAAATCGCCAGCTCATATACAGTGCATAAAATATATTTATATATATACCCTTATACACCATTTTAATAATAAATATCACAAAATTCTTCTAAGTCCCTCGGGAAGAGTGAAAGACGCGCACATTCATTTTCAGATCTCCTAGACCTTCCTATAAGAAGTTAGCCAAAAAGTAGCTTCAAAATACGCTTAGGTTAAGATTCAGATTTGCTTCTAATGTACCAAAGCTGGACTTAGACATAATTTCACTCTCACAACATTATGGCTGGTTGGAGACAGTCCGAACCACAAGTACCGGGTCCATGGTTCTGGGCGTATACTGGGGGGACGGGGACGACTCTCATTAACCCCTGACTATACCGGGGATACGCTTATCACAATGCCTTTCTGGTCTGTGCTGAAGCAGGGCATTCTGGCAGCCAAGTGGCTTGACCTTTATTAGTGAGCCTGGTTACCCCCTCTCGGAACCACAGACTTAGAAATCGCCAGCTCATATACAGTGCATAAAATATATTTATATATATACCCTTATACACCATTTTAATAAAAAATATCACAAAATTCTTCTAAGTCCCTCGGGAAGAGTGAAAGACGCGCACG
This sequence comes from Ascaphus truei, assembly GCF_040206685.1. Classification (NCBI taxonomy): domain Eukaryota; kingdom Metazoa; phylum Chordata; class Amphibia; order Anura; family Ascaphidae; genus Ascaphus; species Ascaphus truei. The sequence continues at coordinate 518,502 of NW_027455302.1, forward strand.
TTCATTTTCAGAGCTCCTAGACCTTCCTATAAGAAGTTAGCCAAAAAGTAGCTTCGAAAAACGCTTAGGTTAAGTTTCAGAGTTGCTTCTAATGTACCAAAGCTGGACTTACTGTAGACATAATTTCACTCTCACAACATTATGGCTGGTTGGAGACAGTCCGAACCACAAGTACCGGGTCCATGGTTCTGGCCGTATACTGGGGGGACGGGGACGACTCCCATTAACCCCTGACTATACCGGGGATACGCTTATCACAATGCCTTTCTGGTCTGTGCTGAAGCAGGGCATTCTGGCAGCCAAGTGGCTTGACCTTTATTAGTGAGCCTGGTTACCCCCTCTCGGAACCACAGACTTAGAAATCGCCAGCTCATATACAGTGCATAAAATATATTTATATATATACCCTTATACACCATTTTAATAATAAATATCACAAAATTCTTCTAAGTCCCTCGGGAAGAGTGAAAGACGCGCACGTTCATTTTCAGAGCTCCTAGACCTTCCTATAAGAAGTTAGCCAAAAAGTAGCTTCGAAAAACGCTTAGGTTAAGTTTCAGAGTTGCTTCTAATGTACCAAAGCTGGACTTAGACATAATTTCACTCTCACAACATTATGGCTGGTTGGAGACAGTCCGAACCACAAGTACCGGGTCCATGGTTCTGGGCGTATACTGGGGGGACGGGGACGACTCCCATTAACCCCTGACTATACCGGGGATATGCTTATCACAATGCCTTTCTGGTCTGTGCTGAAGCAGGGCATTATGGCAGCCAAGTGGCTTGACCTTTATTAGTGAGCCTGGTTACCCCCTCTCGGAACCACAGACTTAGAAATCGCCAGCTCATATACAGTGCATAAAATATATTTATATATATACCCTTATACACCATTTTAATAATAAATATCACAAAATTCTTCTAAGTCCCTCGGGAAGAGTGAAAGACGCGCACGTTCATTTTCAGAGCTCCTAGACCTTCCTATAAGAAGTTAGCCAAAAAGTAGCTTCGAAAAACGCTTAGGTTAAGTTTCAGAGTTGCTTCTAATGTACCAAAGCTGGACTTAGACATAATTTGACTCTCACAACATTATGGCTGGTTGGAGACAGTCCGAACCACAAGTACCGGGTCCATGGTTCTGGGCGTATACTGGGGGGACGGGGACGACTCCCATTAACCCCTGACTATACCGGGGATATGCTTATCACAATGCCTTTCTGGTCTGTGCTGAAGCAGGGCATTATGGCAGCCAAGTGGCTTGACCTTTATTAGTGAGCCTGGTTACCCCCTCTCGGAACCACAGACTTAGAAATCGCCAGCTCATATACAGTGCATAAAATATATTTATATATATACCCTTATACACCATTTTAATAAAAAATATCACAAAATTCTTCTAAGTCCCTCGGGAAGAGTGAAAGACGCGCACGTTCATTTTCAGAGCTCCTAGACCTTCCTATAAGAAGTTAGCCAAAAAGTAGCTTCGAAAAACGCTTAGGTTAAGATTCAGATTTGCTTCTAATGTACCAAAGCTGGACTTAGACATAATTTCACTCTCACAACATTATGGCTGGTTGGAGACAGTCCGAACCACAAGTACCGGGTCCATGGTTCTGGGCGTATACTGGGGGGACGGGGACGACTCCCATTAACCCCTGACTATACCGGGGATACGCTTATCACAATGCCTTTCTGGTCTGTGCTGAAGCAGGGCATTCTGGCAGCCAAGTGGCTTGACCTTTATTAGTGAGCCTGGTTACCCCCTCTCGGAACCACAGACTTAGAAATCGCCAGCTCATATACAGTGCATAAAATATATTTATATATATACCCTTATACACCATTTTAATAAAAAATATCACAAAATTCTTCTAAGTCCCTCGGGAAGAGTGAAAGACGCGCACGTTCATTTTCAGAGCTCCTAGACCTTCCTATAAGAAGTTAGCCAAAAAGTAGCTTCGAAATACGCTTAGGTTAAGTTTCAGAGTTGCTTCTAATGTACCAAAGCTGGACTTAGACATAATTTCACTCTCACAACATTATGGCTGGTTGGAGACAGTCCGAACCACAAGTACCGGGTCCATGGTTCTGGGCGTATACTGGGGGGACGGGGACGACTCCCATTAACCCCTGACTATACCGGGGATACGCTTATCACAATGCCTTTCTGGTCTGTGCTGAAGCAGGGCATTCTGGCAGCCAAGTGGCTTGACCTTTATTAGTGAGCCTGGTTACCCCCTCTCGGAACCACAGACTTAGAAATCGCCAGCTCATATACAGTGCATAAAATATATTTATATATATACCCTTATACACCATTTTAATAAAAAATATCACAAAATTCTTCTAAGTCCCTCGGGAAGAGTGAAAGACGCGTACGTTCATTTTCAGAGCTCCTAGACCTTCCTATAAGAAGTTAGCCAAAAAGTAGCTTCGAAATACGCTTAGGTTAAGTTTCAGAGTTGCTTCTAATGTACCAAAGCTGGACTTAGACATAATTTCACTCTCACAACATTATGGCTGGTTGGAGACAGTCAGAACCACAAGTACCGGGTCCATGGTTCTGGGCGTATACTGGGGGGACGGGGACGACTCCCATTAACCCCTGACTATACCGGGGATACGCTTATCACAATGCCTTTCTGGTCTGTGCTGAAGCAGGGCATTCTGGCAGCCAAGTGGCTTGACCTTTATTAGTGAGCCTGGTTACCCCCTCTCGGAACCACAGACTTAGAAATCGCCAGCTCATATACAGTGCATAAAATATATTTATATATATACCCTTATACACCATTTTAATAAAAAATATCACAAAATTCTTCTAAGTCCCTCGGGAAGAGTGAAAGACGCGCACGTTCATTTTCAGAGCTCCTAGACCTTCCTATAAGAAGTTAGCCAAAAAGTAGCTTCGAAAAACGCTTAGGTTAAGTTTCAGAGTTGCTTCTAATGTACCAAAGCTGGACTTACTGTAGACATAATTATACTCTCACAACATTATGGCTGGTTGGAGACAGTCCGAACCACAAGTACCGGGTCCATGGTTCTGGCCGTATACTGGGGGGACGGGGACGACTCCCATTAACCCCTGACTATACCGGGGATACGCTTATCACAATGCCTTTCTGGTCTGTGCTGAAGCAGGGCATTCTGGCAGCCAAGTGGCTTGACCTTTATTAGTGAGCCTGGTTACCCCCTCTCGGAACCACAGACTTAGAAATCGCCAGCTCATATACAGTGCATAAAATATATTTATATATATACCCTTATACACCATTTTAATAATAAATATCACAAAATTCTTCTAAGTCCCTCGGGAAGAGTGAAAGACGCGCACGTTCATTTTCAGAGCTCCTAGACCTTCCTATAAGAAGTTAGCCAAAAAGTAGCTTCAAAATACGCTTAGGTTAAGTTTCAGAGTTGCTTCTAATGTACCAAAGCTGGACTTAGACATAATTTCACTCTCACAACATTATGGCTGGTTGGAGACAGTCCGAACCACAAGTACCGGGTCCATGGTTCTGGGCGTATACTGGGGGGACGGGGACGACTCCCATTAACCCCTGACTATACCGGGGATACGCTTATCACAATGCCTTTCTGGTCTGTGCTGAAGCAGGGCATTCTGGCAGCCAAGTGGCTTGACCTTTATTAGTGAGCCTGGTTACCCCCTCTCGGAACCACAGACTTAGAAATCGCCAGCTCATATACAGTGCATAAAATATATTTATATATATACCCTTATACACCATTTTAATAAAAAATATCACAAAATTCTTCTAAGTCCCTCGGGAAGAGTGAAAGACGCGCACGTTCATTTTCAGAGCTCCTAGACCTTCCTATAAGAAGTTAGCCAAAAAGTAGCTTCGAAAAACGCTTAGGTTAAGTTTCAGAGTTGCTTCTAATGTACCAAAGCTGGACTTACTGTAGACATAATTTCACTCTCACAACATTATGGCTGGTTGGAGACAGTCCGAACCACAAGTACCGGGTCCATGGTTCTGGCCGTATACTGGGGGGACGGGGACGACTCCCATTAACCCCTGACTATACCGGGGATACGCTTATCACAATGCCTTTCTGGTCTGTGCTGAAGCAGGGCATTCTGGCAGCCAAGTGGCTTGACCTTTATTAGTGAGCCTGGTTACCCCCTCTCGGAACCACAGACTTAGAAATCGCCAGCTCATATACAGTGCATAAAATATATTTATATATATATACCCTTATACACCATTTTAATAATAAATATCACAAAATTCTTCTAAGTCCCTCGGGAAGAGTGAAAGACGAGCACGTTCATTTTCAGAGCTCCTAGACCTTCCTATAAGAAGTTAGCCAAAAAGTAGCTTCAAAATACGCTTAGGTTAAGATTCAGATTTGCTTCTAATGTACCAAAGCTGGACTTAGACATAATTTCACTCTCACAACATTATGGCTGGTTGGAGACAGTCCGAACCACAAGTACCGGGTCCATGATTCTGGCCGTATACTGGGGGGACGGGGAAGACTCCCATCAACCCCTGACTATACCGGGGATACGCTTATCACAATGCCTTTCTGGTCTGTGCTGAAGCAGGGCATTCTAGCAGCCAAGTGGCTTGACCTTTATTAGTGAGCCTGGTTACCCCCTCTCGGAACCACAGACTTAGAAATCGCCAGCTCATATACAGTGCATAAAATATATTTATATATATACCCTTATACACCATTTTAATAAAAAATATCACAAAATTCTTCTAAGTCCCTCAGGAAGAGTGAAAGACGCGCACGTTCATTTTCAGAGCTCCTAGACCTTCCTATAAGAAGTTAGCCAAAAAGTAGCTTCGAAATACGCTTAGGTTAAGTTTCAGAGTTGCTTCTAATGTACCAAAGCTGGACTTAGACATAATTTCACTCTCACAACATTATGGCTGGTTGGAGACAGTCCGAACCACAAGTACCGGGTCCATGGTTCTGGGCGTATACTGGGGGGACGGGGACGACTCCCATTAACCCCTGACTATACCGGGGATACGCTTATCACAATGCCTTTCTGGTCTGTGCTGAAGCAGGGCATTCTGGCAGCCAAGTGGCTTGACCTTTATTAGTGAGCCTGGTTACCCCCTCTCGGAACCACAGACTTAGAAATCGCCAGCTCATATACAGTGCATAAAATATATTTATATATATACCCTTATACACCATTTTAATAAAAAATATCACAAAATTCTTCTAAGTCCCTCGGGAAGAGTGAAAGACGCGTACGTTCATTTTCAGAGCTCCTAGACCTTCCTATAAGAAGTTAGCCAAAAAGTAGCTTCGAAATACGCTTAGGTTAAGTTTCAGAGTTGCTTCTAATGTACCAAAGCTGGACTTAGACATAATTTCACTCTCACAACATTATGGCTGGTTGGAGACAGTCAGAACCACAAGTACCGGGTCCATGGTTCTGGGCGTATACTGGGGGGACGGGGACGACTCCCATTAACCCCTGACTATACCGGGGATACGCTTATCACAATGCCTTTCTGGTCTGTGCTGAAGCAGGGCATTCTGGCAGCCAAGTGGCTTGACCTTTATTAGTGAGCCTGGTTACCCCATCTCGGAACCACAGACTTAGAAATCGCCAGCTCATATACAGTGCATAAAATATATTTATATATATACCCTTATACACCATTTTAATAAAAAATATCACAAAATTCTTCTAAGTCCCTCGGGAAGAGTGAAAGACGCGCACGTTCATTTTCAGAGCTCCTAGACCTTCCTATAAGAAGTTAGCCAAAAAGTAGCTTCGAAAAACGCTTAGGTTAAGTTTCAGAGTTGCTTCTAATGTACCAAAGCTGGACTTACTGTAGACATAATTTCACTCTCACAACATTATGGCTGGTTGGAGACAGTCCGAACCACAAGTACCGGGTCCATGGTTCTGGCCGTATACTGGGGGGACGGGGACGACTCCCATTAACCCCTGACTATACCGGGGATACGCTTATCACAATGCCTTTCTGGTCTGTGCTGAAGCAGGGCATTCTGGCAGCCAAGTGGCTTGACCTTTATTAGTGAGCCTGGTTACCCCCTCTCGGAACCACAGACTTAGAAATCGCCAGCTCATATACAGTGCATAAAATATATTTATATATATACCCTTATACACCATTTTAATAATAAATATCACAAAATTCTTCTAAGTCCCTCGGGAAGAGTGAAAGACGCGCACGTTCATTTTCAGAGCTCCTAGACCTTCCTATAAGAAGTTAGCCAAAAAGTAGCTTCAAAATACGCTTAGGTTAAGTTTCAGAGTTGCTTCTAATGTACCAAAGCTGGACTTAGACATAATTTCACTCTCACAACATTATGGCTGGTTGGAGACAGTCCGAACCACAAGTACCGGGTCCATGGTTCTGGGCGTATACTGGGGGGACGGGGACGACTCCCATTAACCCCTGACTATACCGGGGATACGCTTATCACAATGCCTTTCTGGTCTGTGCTGAAGCAGGGCATTCTGGCAGCCAAGTGGCTTGACCTTTATTAGTGAGCCTGGTTACCCCCTCTCGGAACCACAGACTTAGAAATCGCCAGCTCATATACAGTGCATAAAATATATTTATATATATACCCTTATACACCATTTTAATAAAAAATATCACAAAATTCTTCTAAGTCCCTCGGGAAGAGTGAAAGACGCGCACGTTCATTTTCAGAGCTCCTAGACCTTCCTATAAGAAGTTAGCCAAAAAGTAGCTTCGAAAAACGCTTAGGTTAAGTTTCAGAGTTGCTTCTAATGTACCAAAGCTGGACTTACTGTAGACATAATTTCACTCTCACAACATTATGGCTGGTTGGAGACAGTCCGAACCACAAGTACCGGGTCCATGGTTCTGGCCGTATACTGGGGGGACGGGGACGACTCCCATTAACCCCTGACTATACCGGGGATACGCTTATCACAATGCCTTTCTGGTCTGTGCTGAAGCAGGGCATTCTGGCAGCCAAGTGGCTTGACCTTTATTAGTGAGCCTGGTTACCCCCTCTCGGAACCACAGACTTAGAAATCGCCAGCTCATATACAGTGCATAAAATATATTTATATATATACCCTTATACACCATTTTAATAATAAATATCACAAAATTCTTCTAAGTCCCTCGGGAAGAGTGAAAGACGCGCACGTTCATTTTCAGAGCTCCTAGACCTTCCTATAAGAAGTTAGCCAAAAAGTAGCTTCAAAATACGCTTAGGTTAAGTTTCAGAGTTGCTTCTAATGTACCAAAGCTGGACTTAGACATAATTTCACTCTCACAACATTATGGCTGGTTGGAGACAGTCCGAACCACAAGTACCGGGTCCATGGTTCTGGGCGTATACTGGGGGGACGGGGACGACTCCCATTAACCCCTGACTATACCGGGGATACGCTTATCACAATGCCTTTCTGGTCTGTGCTGAAGCAGGGCATTCTGGCAGCCAAGTGGCTTGACCTTTATTAGTGAGCCTGGTTACCCCCTCTCGGAACCACAGACTTAGAAATCGCCAGCTCATATACAGTGCATAAAATATATTTATATATATACCCTTATACACCATTTTAATAAAAAATATCACAAAATTCTTCTAAGTCCCTCGGGAAGAGTGAAAGACGCGTACGTTCATTTTCAGAGCTCCTAGACCTTCCTATAAGAAGTTAGCCAAAAAGTAGCTTCGAAATACGCTTAGGTTAAGTTTCAGAGTTGCTTCTAATGTACCAAAGCTGGACTTAGACATAATTTCACTCTCACAACATTATGGCTGGTTGGAGACAGTCAGAACCACAAGTACCGGGTCCATGGTTCTGGGCGTATACTGGGGGGACGGGGACGACTCCCATTAACCCCTGACTATACCGGGGATACGCTTATCACAATGCCTTTCTGGTCTGTGCTGAAGCAGGGCATTCTGGCAGCCAAGTGGCTTGACCTTTATTAGTGAGCCTGGTTACCCCATCTCGGAACCACAGACTTAGAAATCGCCAGCTCATATACAGTGCATAAAATATATTTATATATATACCCTTATACACCATTTTAATAAAAAATATCACAAAATTCTTCTAAGTCCCTCGGGAAGAGTGAAAGACGCGCACGTTCATTTTCAGAGCTCCTAGACCTTCCTATAAGAAGTTAGCCAAAAAGTAGCTTCGAAAAACGCTTAGGTTAAGTTTCAGAGTTGCTTCTAATGTACCAAAGCTGGACTTACTGTAGACATAATTTCACTCTCACAACATTATGGCTGGTTGGAGACAGTCCGAACCACAAGTACCGGGTCCATGGTTCTGGCCGTATACTGGGGGGACGGGGACGACTCCCATTAACCCCTGACTATACCGGGGATACGCTTATCACAATGCCTTTCTGGTCTGTGCTGAAGCAGGGCATTCTGGCAGCCAAGTGGCTTGACCTTTATTAGTGAGCCTGGTTACCCCCTCTCGGAACCACAGACTTAGAAATCGCCAGCTCATATACAGTGCATAAAATATATTTATATATATACCCTTATACACCATTTTAATAATAAATATCACAAAATTCTTCTAAGTCCCTCGGGAAGAGTGAAAGACGCGCACGTTCATTTTCAGAGCTCCTAGACCTTCCTATAAGAAGTTAGCCAAAAAGTAGCTTCAAAATACGCTTAGGTTAAGTTTCAGAGTTGCTTCTAATGTACCAAAGCTGGACTTAGACATAATTTCACTCTCACAACATTATGGCTGGTTGGAGACAGTCCGAACCACAAGTACCGGGTCCATGGTTCTGGGCGTATACTGGGGGGACGGGGACGACTCCCATTAACCCCTGACTATACCGGGGATACGCTTATCACAATGCCTTTCTGGTCTGTGCTGAAGCAGGGCATTCTGGCAGCCAAGTGGCTTGACCTTTATTAGTGAGCCTGGTTACCCCCTCTCGGAACCACAGACTTAGAAATCGCCAGCTCATATACAGTGCATAAAATATATTTATATATATACCCTTATACACCATTTTAATAAAAAATATCACAAAATTCTTCTAAGTCCCTCGGGAAGAGTGAAAGACGCGCACGTTCATTTTCAGAGCTCCTAGACCTTCCTATAAGAAGTTAGCCAAAAAGTAGCTTCGAAAAACGCTTAGGTTAAGTTTCAGAGTTGCTTCTAATGTACCAAAGCTGGACTTACTGTAGACATAATTTCACTCTCACAACATTATGGCTGGTTGGAGACAGTCCGAACCACAAGTACCGGGTCCATGGTTCTGGCCGTATACTGGGGGGACGGGGACGACTCCCATTAACCCCTGACTATACCGGGGATACGCTTATCACAATGCCTTTCTGGTCTGTGCTGAAGCAGGGCATTCTGGCAGCCAAGTGGCTTGACCTTTATTAGTGAGCCTGGTTACCCCCTCTCGGAACCACAGACTTAGAAATCGCCAGCTCATATACAGTGCATAAAATATATTTATATATATACCCTTATACACCATTTTAATAATAAATATCACAAAATTCTTCTAAGTCCCTCGGGAAGAGTGAAAGACGCGCACGTTCATTTTCAGAGCTCCTAGACCTTCCTATAAGAAGTTAGCCAAAAAGTAGCTTCAAAATACGCTTAGGTTAAGTTTCAGAGTTGCTTCTAATGTACCAAAGCTGGACTTAGACATAATTTCACTCTCACAACATTATGGCTGGTTGGAGACAGTCCGAACCACAAGTACCGGGTCCATGGTTCTGGGCGTATACTGGGGGGACGGGGACGACTCCCATTAACCCCTGACTATACCGGGGATACGCTTATCACAATGCCTTTCTGGTCTGTGCTGAAGCAGGGCATTCTGGCAGCCAAGTGGCTTGACCTTTATTAGTGAGCCTGGTTACCCCCTCTCGGAACCACAGACTTAGAAATCGCCAGCTCATATACAGTGCATAAAATATATTTATATATATACCCTTATACACCATTTTAATAATAAATATCACAAAATTCTTCTAAGTCCCTCGGGAAGAGTGAAAGACGAGCACGTTCATTTTCAGAGCTCCTAGACCTTCCTATAAGAAGTTAGCCAAAAAGTAGCTTCAAAATACGCTTAGGTTAAGATTCAGATTTGCTTCTAATGTACCAAAGCTGGACTTAGACATAATTTCACTCTCACAACATTATGGCTGGTTGGAGACAGTCCGAACCACAAGTACCGGGTCCATGGTTCTGGCCGTATACTGGGGGGACGGGGAAGACTCCCATCAACCCCTGACTATACCGGGGATACGCTTATCACAATGCCTTTCTGGTCTGTGCTGAAGCAGGGCATTCTAGCAGCCAAGTGGCTTGACCTTTATTAGTGAGCCTGGTTACCCCCTCTCGGAACCACAGACTTAGAAATCGCCAGCTCATATACAGTGCATAAAATATATTTATATATATACCCTTATACACCATTTTAATAAAAAATATCACAAAATTCTTCTAAGTCCCTCGGGAAGAGTGAAAGACGCGCACGTTCATTTTCAGAGCTCCTAGACCTTCCTATAAGAAGTTAGCCAAAAAGTAGCTTCGAAATACGCTTAGGTTAAGTTTCAGAGTTGCTTCTAATGTACCAAAGCTGGACTTAGACATAATTTCACTCTCACAACATTATGGCTGGTTGGAGACAGTCCGAACCACAAGTACCGGGTCCATGGTTCTGGGCGTATACTGGGGGGACGGGGACGACTCCCATTAACCCCTGACTATACCGGGGATACGCTTATCACAATGCCTTTCTGGTCTGTGCTGAAGCAGGGCATTCTGGCAGCCAAGTGGCTTGACCTTTATTAGTGAGCCTGGTTACCCCCTCTCGGAACCACAGACTTAGAAATCGCCAGCTCATATACAGTGCATAAAATATATTTATATACTGTATATACCCTTATACACCATTTTAATAAAAAATATCACAAAATTCTTCTAAGTCCCTCGGGAAGAGTGAAAGACGCGTACGTTCATTTTCAGAGCTCCTAGACCTTCCTATAAGAAGTTAGCCAAAAAGTAGCTTCGAAATACGCTTAGGTTAAGTTTCAGAGTTGCTTCTAATGTACCAAAGCTGGACTTAGACATAATTTCACTCTCACAACATTATGGCTGGTTGGAGACAGTCCGAACCACAAGTACCGGGTCCATGGTTCTGGCCGTATACTGGGGGGACGGGGACGACTCCCATTAACCCCTGACTATACCGGGGATACGCTTATCACAATGCCTTTCTGGTCTGTGCTGAAGCAGGGCATTCTGGCAGCCAAGTGGCTTGACCTTTATTAGTGAGCCTGGTTACCCCCTCTCGGAACCACAGACTTAGAAATCGCCAGCTCATATACAGTGCATAAAATATATTTATATATATACCCTTATACACCATTTTAATAATAAATATCACAAAATTCTTCTAAGTCCCTCGGGAAGAGTGAAAGACGCGCACGTTCATTTTCAGAGCTCCTAGACCTTCCTATAAGAAGTTAGCCAAAAAGTAGCTTCAAAATACGCTTAGGTTAAGTTTCAGAGTTGCTTCTAATGTACCAAAGCTGGACTTAGACATAATTTCACTCTCACAACATTATGGCTGGTTGGAGACAGTCCGAACCACAAGTACCGGGTCCATGGTTCTGGGCGTATACTGGGGGGACGGGGACGACTCCCATTAACCCCTGACTGTACCGGGGATACGCTTATCACAATGCCTTTCTGGTCTGTGCTGAAGCAGGGCATTCTGGCAGCCAAGTGGCTTGACCTTTATTAGTGAGCCTGGTTACCCCCTCTCGGAACCACAGACTTAGAAATCGCCAGCTCATATACAGTGCATAAAATATATTTATATATATACCCTTATACACCATTTTAATAAAAAATATCACAAAATTCTTCTAAGTCCCTCGGGAAGAGTGAAAGACGCGCACGTTCATTTTCAGAGCTCCTAGACCTTCCTATAAGAAGTTAGCCAAAAAGTAGCTTCGAAAAACGCTTAGGTTAAGTTTCAGAGTTGCTTCTAATGTACCAAAGCTGGACTTACTGTAGACATAATTTCACTCTCACAACATTATGGCTGGTTGGAGACAGTCCGAACCACAAGTACTGGGTCCATGGTTCTGGCCGTATACTGGGGGGACGGGGACGACTCCCATTAACCCCTGACTATACCGGGGATACGCTTATCACAATGCCTTTCTGGTCTGTGCTGAAGCAGGGCATTCTGGCAGCCAAGTGGCTTGACCTTTATTAGTGAGCCTGGTTACCCCCTCTCGGAACCACAGACTTAGAAATCGCCAGCTCATATACAGTGCATAAAATATATTTATATATATACCCTTATACACCATTTTAATAATAAATATCACAAAATTCTTCTAAGTCCCTCGGGAAGAGTGAAAGACGCGCACGTTCATTTTCAGAGCTCCTAGACCTTCCTATAAGAAGTTAGCCAAAAAGTAGCTTCAAAATACGCTTAGGTTAAGTTTCAGAGTTGCTTCTAATGTACCAAAGCTGGACTTAGACATAATTTCACTCTCACAACATTATGGCTGGTTGGAGACAGTCCGAACCACAAGTACCGGGTCCATGGTTCTGGGCGTATACTGGGGGGACGGGGACGACTCCCATTAACCCCTGACTATACCGGGGATACGCTTATCACAATGCCTTTCTGGTCTGTGCTGAAGCAGGGCATTCTGGCAGCCAAGTGGCTTGACCTTTATTAGTGAGCCTGGTTACCCCCTCTCGGAACCACAGACTTAGAAATCGCCAGCTCATATACAGTGCATAAAATATATTTATATATATACCCTTATACACCATTTTAATAATAAATATCACAAAATTCTTCTAAGTCCCTCGGGAAGAGTGAAAGACGAGCACGTTCATTTTCAGAGCTCCTAGACCTTCCTATAAGAAGTTAGCCAAAAAGTAGCTTCAAAATACGCTTAGGTTAAGATTCAGATTTGCTTCTAATGTACCAAAGCTGGACTTAGACATAATTTCACTCTCACAACATTATGGCTGGTTGGAGACAGTCCGAACCACAAGTACCGGGTCCATGGTTCTGGCCGTATACTGGGGGGACGGGGAAGACTCCCATCAACCCCTGACTATACCGGGGATACGCTTATCACAATGCCTTTCTGGTCTGTGCTGAAGCAGGGCATTCTAGCAGCCAAGTGGCTTGACCTTTATTAGTGAGCCTGGTTACCCCCTCTCGGAACCACAGACTTAGAAATCGCCAGCTCATATACAGTGCATAAAATATATTTATATATATATACCCTTATACACCATTTTAATAATAAATATCACAAAATTCTTCTAAGTCCCTCGGGAAGAGTGAAAGACGAGCACGTTCATTTTCAGAGCTCCTAGACCTTCCTATAAGAAGTTAGCCAAAAAGTAGCTTCGAAAAACGCTTAGGTTAAGTTTCAGAGTTGCTTCTAATGTACCAAAGCTGGACTTAGACATAATTTCACTCTCACAACATTATGGCTGGTTGGAGACAGTCCGAACCACAAGTACCGGGTCCATGGTTCTGGCCGTATACTGGGGGGACGGGGACGACTCCCATTAACCCCTGACTATACCGGGGATACGCTTATCACAATGCCTTTCTGGTCTGTGCTGAAGCAGGGCATTCTGGCAGCCAAGTGGCTTGACCTTTATTAGTGAGCCTGGTTACCCCCTCTCGGAACCACAGACTTAGAAATCGCCAGCTCATATACAGTGCATAAAATATATTTATATATATACCCTTATACACCATTTTAATAATAAATATCACAAAATTCTTCTAAGTCCCTCGGGAAGAGTGAAAGACGCGCACGTTCATTTTCAGAGCTCCTAGACCTTCCTATAAGAAGTTAGCCAAAAAGTAGCTTCAAAATACGCTTAGGTTAAGTTTCAGAGTTGCTTCTAATGTACCAAAGCTGGACTTAGACATAATTTCACTCTCACAACATTATGGCTGGTTGGAGACAGTCCGAACCACAAGTACCGGGTCCATGGTTCTGGGCGTATACTGGGGGGACGGGGACGACTCCCATTAACCCCTGACTATACCGGGGATACGCTTATCACAATGCCTTTCTGGTCTGTGCTGAAGCAGGGCATTCTGGCAGCCAAGTGGCTTGACCTTTATTAGTGAGCCTGGTTACCCCCTCTCGGAACCACAGACTTAGAAATCGCCAGCTCATATACAGTGCATAAAATATATTTATATATATACCCTTATACACCATTTTAATAATAAATATCACAAAATTCTTCTAAGTCCCTCGGGAAGAGTGAAAGACGAGCACGTTCATTTTCAGAGCTCCTAGACCTTCCTATAAGAAGTTAGCCAAAAAGTAGCTTCAAAATACGCATAGGTTAAGATTCAGATTTGCTTCTAATGTACCAAAGCTGGACTTAGACATAATTTCACTCTCACAACATTATGGCTGGTTGGAGACAGTCCGAACCACAAGTACCGGGTCCATGGTTCTGGCCGTATACTGGGGGGACGGGGAAGACTCCCATCAACCCCTGACTATACCGGGGATACGCTTATCACAATGCCTTTCTGGTCTGTGCTGAAGCAGGGCATTCTAGCAGCCAAGTGGCTTGACCTTTATTAGTGAGCCTGGTTACCCCCTCTCGGAACCACAGACTTAGAAATCGCCAGCTCATATACAGTGCATAAAATATATTTATATATATACCCTTATACACCATTTTAATAAAAAATATCACAAAATTCTTCTAAGTCCCTCGGGAAGAGTGAAAGACGCGCACGTTCATTTTCAGAGCTCCTAGACCTTCCTATAAGAAGTTAGCCAAAAAGTAGCTTCGAAATACGCTTAGGTTAAGTTTCAGAGTTGCTTCTAATGTACCAAAGCTGGACTTAGACATAATTTCACTCTCACAACATTATGGCTGGTTGGAGACAGTCCGAACCACAAGTACCGGGTCCATGGTTCTGGGCGTATACTGGGGGGACGGGGACGACTCCCATTAACCCCTGACTATACCGGGGATACGCTTATCACAATGCCTTTCTGGTCTGTGCTGAAGCAGGGCATTCTGGCAGCCAAGTGGCTTGACCTTTATTAGTGAGCCTGGTTACCCCCTCTCGGAACCACAGACTTAGAAATCGCCAGCTCATATACAGTGCATAAAATATATTTATATATATACCCTTATACACCATTTTAATAAAAAATATCACAAAATTCTTCTAAGTCCCTCGGGAAGAGTGAAAGACGCGCACGTTCATTTTCAGAGCTCCTAGACCTTCCTATAAGAAGTTAGCCAAAAAGTAGCTTCGAAAAACGCTTAGGTTAAGTTTCAGAGTTGCTTCTAATGTACCAAAGCTGGACTTACTGTAGACATAATTTCACTCTCACAACATTATGGCTGGTTGGAGACAGTCCGAACCACAAGTACCGGGTCCATGGTTCTGGGCGTATACTGGGGGGACGGGGACGACTCCCATTAACCCCTGACTATACCGGGGATACGCTTATCACAATGCCTTTCTGGTCTGTGCTGAAGCAGGGCATTCTGGCAGCCAAGTGGCTTGACCTTTATTAGTGAGCCTGGTTACCCCCTCTCGGAACCACAGACTTAGAAATCGCCAGCTCATATACAGTGCATAAAATATATTTATATATATACCCTTATACACCATTTTAATAAAAAATATCACAAAATTCTTCTAAGTCCCTCGGGAAGAGTGAAAGACGCGCACGTTCATTTTCAGAGCTCCTAGACCTTCCTATAAGAAGTTAGCCAAAAAGTAGCTTCGAAAAACGCTTAGGTTAAGTTTCAGAGTTGCTTCTAATGTACCAAAGCTGGACTTACTGTAGACATAATTTCACTCTCACAACATTATGGCTGGTTGGAGACAGTCCGAACCACAAGTACCGGGTCCATGGTTCTGGCCGTATACTGGGGGGACGGGGACGACTCCCATTAACCCCTGACTATACCGGGGATACGCTTATCACAATGCCTTTCTGGTCTGTGCTGAAGCAGGGCATTCTGGCAGCCAAGTGGCTTGACCTTTATTAGTGAGCCTGGTTACCCCCTCTCGGAACCACAGACTTAGAAATCGCCAGCTCATATACAGTGCATAAAATATATTTATATATATACCCTTATACACCATTTTAATAATAAATATCACAAAATTCTTCTAAGTCCCTCGGGAAGAGTGAAAGACGCGCACGTTCATTTTCAGAGCTCCTAGACCTTCCTATAAGAAGTTAGCCAAAAAGTAGCTTCAAAATACGCTTAGGTTAAGTTTCAGAGTTGCTTCTAATGTACCAAAGCTGGACTTAGACATAATTTCACCCTCACAACATTATGGCTGGTTGGAGACAGTCCGAACCACAAGTACCGGGTCCATGGTTCTGGGCGTATACTGGGGGGACGGGGACGACTCCCATTAACCCCTGACTATACCGGGGATACGCTTATCTCAATGCCTTTCTGGTCTGTGCTGAAGCAGGGCATTCTGGCAGCCAAGTGGCTTGACCTTTATTAGTGAGCCTGGTTACCCCCTCTCGGAACCACAGACTTAGAAATCGCCAGCTCATATACAGTGCATAAAATATATTTATATATATACCCTTATACACCATTTTAATAAAAAATATCACAAAATTCTTCTAAGTCCCTCGGGAAGAGTGAAAGACGCGCACGTTCATTTTCAGAGCTCCTAGACCTTCCTATAAGAAGTTAGCCAAAAAGTAGCTTCGAAAAACGCTTAGGTTAAGTTTCAGAGTTGCTTCTAATGTACCAAAGCTGGACTTACTGTAGACATAATTTCACTCTCACAACATTATGGCTGGTTGGAGACAGTCCGAACCACAAGTACCGGGTCCATGGTTCTGGGCGTATACTGGGGGGACGGGGACGACTCCCATTAACCCCTGACTATACCGGGGATACGCTTATCACAATGCCTTTCTGGTCTGTGCTGAAGCAGGGCATTCTGGCAGCCAAGTGGCTTGACCTTTATTAGTGAGCCTGGTTACCCCCTCTCGGAACCACAGACTTAGAAATCGCCAGCTCATATACAGTGCATAAAATATATTTATATATATACCCTTATACACCATTTTAATAATAAATATCACAAAATTCTTCTAAGTCCCTCGGGAAGAGTGAAAGACGCGCACGTTCATTTTCAGAGCTCCTAGACCTTCCTATAAGAAGTTAGCCAAAAAGTAGCTTCAAAATACGCTTAGGTTAAGTTTCAGAGTTGCTTCTAATGTACCAAAGCTGGACTTAGACATAATTTCACTCTCACAACATTATGGCTGGTTGGAGACAGTCCGAACCACAAGTACCGGGTCCATGGTTCTGGGCGTATACTGGGGGGACGGGGACGACTCCCATTAACCCCTGACTATACCGGGGATACGCTTATCACAATGCCTTTCTGGTCTGTGCTGAAGCAGGGCATTCTGGCAGCCAAGTGGCTTGACCTTTATTAGTGAGCCTGGTTACCCCCTCTCGGAACCACAGACTTAGAAATCGCCAGCTCATATACAGTGCATAAAATATATTTATTTATATACCCTTATACACCATTTTAATAATAAATATCACAAAATTCTTCTAAGTCCCTCGGGAAGAGTGAAAGACGAGCACGTTCATTTTCAGAGCTCCTAGACCTTCCTATAAGAAGTTAGCCAAAAAGTAGCTTCAAAATACGCTTAGGTTAAGATTCAGATTTGCTTCTAATGTACCAAAGCTGGACTTAGACATAATTTCACTCTCACAACATTATGGCTGGTTGGAGACAGTCCGAACCACAAGTACCGGGTCCATGGTTCTGGCCGTATACTGGGGGGACGGGGAAGACTCCCATCAACCCCTGACTATACCGGGGATACGCTTATCACAATGCCTTTCTGGTCTGTGCTGAAGCAGGGCATTCTAGCAGCCAAGTGGCTTGATCTTTATTAGTGAGCCTGGTTACCCCCTCTCGGAACCACAGACTTAGAAATCGCCAGCTCATATACAGTGCATAAAATATATTTATATATATACCCTTATACACCATTTTAATAAAAAATATCACAAAATTCTTCTAAGTCCCTCGGGAAGAGTGAAAGACGCGCACGTTCATTTTCAGAGCTCCTAGACCTTCCTATAAGAAGTTAGCCAAAAAGTAGCTTCGAAATACGCTTAGGTTAAGTTTCAGAGTTGCTTCTAATGTACCAAAGCTGGACTTAGACATAATTTCACTCTCACAACATTATGGCTGGTTGGAGACAGTCCGAACCACAAGTACCGGGTCCATGGTTCTGGGCGTATACTGGGGGGACGGGGACGACTCCCATTAACCCCTGACTATACCGGGGATACGCTTATCACAATGCCTTTCTGGTCTGTGCTGAAGCAGGGCATTCTGGCAGCCAAGTGGCTTGACCTTTATTAGTGAGCCTGGTTACCCCCTCTCGGAACCACAGACTTAGAAATCGCCAGCTCATATACAGTGCATAAAATATATTTATATATATACCCTTATACACCATTTTAATAATAAATATCACAAAATTCTTCTAAGTCCCTCGGGAAGAGTGAAAGACGAGCACGTTCATTTTCAGAGCTCCTAGACCTTCCTATAAGAAGTTAGCCAAAAAGTAGCTTCAAAATACGCTTAGGTTAAGATTCAGATTTGCTTCTAATGTACCAAAGCTGGACTTAGACATAATTTCACTCTCACAACATTATGGCTGGTTGGAGACAGTCCGAACCACAAGTACCGGGTCCATGGTTCTGGCCGTATACTGGGGGGACGGGGAAGACTCCCATCAACCCCTGACTATACCGGGGATACGCTTATCACAATGCCTTTCTGGTCTGTGCTGAAGCAGGGCATTCTAGCAGCCAAGTGGCTTGACCTTTATTAGTGAGCCTGGTTACCCCCTCTCGGAACCCCAGACTTAGAAATCGCCAGCTCATATACAGTGCATAAAATATATTTATATACTGTATATACCCTTATACACCATTTTAATAAAAAATATCACAAAATTCTTCTAAGTCCCTCGGGAAGAGTGAAAGACGCGTACGTTCATTTTCAGAGCTCCTAGACCTTCCTATAAGAAGTTAGCCAAAAAGTAGCTTCGAAATACGCTTAGGTTAAGTTTCAGAGTTGCTTCTAATGTACCAAAGCTGGACTTAGACATAATTTCACTCTCACAACAATTTGGCTGGTTGGAGACAGTCAGAACCACAAGTACCGGGTCCATGGTTCTGGGCGTATACTGGGGGGACGGGGACGACTCCCATTAACCCCTGACTATACCGGTGATACGCTTATCACAATGCCTTTCTGGTCTGTGCTGAAGCAGGGCATTCTGGCAGCCAAGTGGCTTGACCTTTATTAGTGAGCCTGGTTACCCCCTCTCGGAACCACAGACTTAGAAATCGCCAGCTCATATACAGTGCATAAAATATATTTATATATATACCCTTATACACCATTTTAATAAAAAATATCACAAAATTCTTCTAAGTCCCTCGGGAAGAGTGAAAGACGCGCACGTTCATTTTCAGAGCTCCTAGACCTTCCTATAAGAAGTTAGCCAAAAAGTAGCTTCGAAAAACGCTTAGGTTAAGTTTCAGAGTTGCTTCTAATGTACCAAAGCTGGACTTAGACATAATTTGACTCTCACAACATTATGGCTGGTTGGAGACAGTCCGAACCACAAGTACCGGGTCCATGGTTCTGGGCGTATACTGGGGGGACGGGGACGACTCCCATTAACCCCTGACTATACCGGGGATATGCTTATCACAATGCCTTTCTGGTCTGTGCTGAAGCAGGGCATTATGGCAGCCAAGTGGCTTGACCTTTATTAGTGAGCCTGGTTACCCCCTCTCGGAACCACAGACTTAGAAATCGCCAGCTCATATACAGTGCATAAAATATATTTATATATATACCCTTATACACCATTTTAATAAAAAATATCACAAAATTCTTCTAAGTCCCTCGGGAAGAGTGAAAGACGCGCACGTTCATTTTCAGAGCTCCTAGACCTTCCTATAAGAAGTTAGCCAAAAAGTAGCTTCGAAAAACGCTTAGGTTAAGTTTCAGAGTTGCTTCTAATGTACCAAAGCTGGACTTAGACATAATTTCACTCTCACAACATTATGGCTGGTTGGAGACAGTCCGAACCACAAGTACCGGGTCCATGGTTCTGGGCGTATACTGGGGGGACGGGGACGACTCCCATTAACCCCTGACTATACCGGGGATACGCTTATCACAATGCCTTTCTGGTCTGTGCTGAAGCAGGGCATTCTGGCAGCCAAGTGGCTTGACCTTTATTAGTGAGCCTGGTTACCCCCTCTCGGAACCACAGACTTAGAAATCGCCAGCTCATATACAGTGCATAAAATATATTTATATATATACCCTTATACACCATTTTAATAATAAATATCACAAAATTCTTCTAAGTCCCTCGGGAAGAGTGAAAGACGCGCACGTTCATTTTCAGATCTCCTAGACCTTCCTATAAGAAATTAGCCAAAAAGTAGCTTCAAAATACGCTTAGGTTAAGATTCAGATTTGCTTCTAATGTACCAAAGCTGGACTTAGACATAATTTCACTCTCACAACATTATGGCTGGTTGGAGACAGTCCGAACCACAAGTACCGGGTCCATGGTTCTGGGCGTATACTGGGGGGACGGGGACGACTCCCATTAACCCCTGACTATACCGGGGATACGCTTATCACAATGCCTTTCTGGTCTGTGCTGAAGCAGGGCATTCTGGCAGCCAAGTGGCTTGACCTTTATTAGTGAGCCTGGTTACCCCCTCTCGGAACCACAGACTTAGAAATCGCCAGCTCATATACAGTGCATAAAATATATTTATATATATACCCTTATACACCATTTTAATAAAAAATATCACAAAATTCTTCTAAGTCCCTCGGGAAGAGTGAAAGACGCGCACGTTCATTTTCAGAGCTCCTAGACCTTCCTATAAGAAGTTAGCCAAAAAGTAGCTTCGAAAAACGCTTAGGTTAAGTTTCAGAGTTGCTTCTAATGTACCAAAGCTGGACTTAGACATAATTTGACTCTCACAACATTATGGCTGGTTGGAGACAGTCAGAACCACAAGTACCGGGTCCATGGTTCTGGGCGTATACTGGGGGGACGGGGACGACTCCCATTAACCCCTGACTATACCGGGGATACGCTTATCACAATGCCTTTCTGGTCTGTGCTGAAGCAGGGCATTCTGGCAGCCAAGTGGCTTGACCTTTATTAGTGAGCCTGGTTACCCCCTCACGGAACCACAGACTTAGAAATCGCCAGCTCATATACAGTGCATAAAATATATTTATATATATACCCTTATACACCATTTTAATAAAAAATATCACAAATTTCTTCTAAGTCCCTCGGGAAGAGTGAAAGACGCGCACATTCATTTTCAGAGCTCCTAGACCTTCCTATAAGAAGTTAGCCAAATAGTAGCTTCGAAATACGCTTAGGTTAAGTTTCAGAGTTGCTTCTAATGTACCAAAGCTGGACTTAGACATAATTTCACTCTCACAACATTATGGCTGGTTGGAGACAGTCCGAACCACAAGTACCGGGACCATGGTTCTGGGCGTATACTGGGGGGACGGGGACGACTCCCATTAACCCCTGACTATACCGGGGATACGCTTATCACAATGCCTTTCTGGTCTGTGCTGAAGCAGGGCATTCTGGCAGCCAAGTGGCTTGACCTTTATTAGTGAGCCTGGTTACCCCCTCTCGGAACCACAGACTTAGAAATCGCCAGCTCATATACAGTGCATAAAATATATTTATATATATACCCTTATACACCATTTTAATAATAAATATCATAAAATTCTTCTAAGTCCCTCGGGAAGAGTGAGAGACGCGCACGTTCATTTTCAGAGCTCCTAGAACTTCCTATAAGAAGTTAGCCAAAAAGTAGCTTCGAAATACGCTTAGGTTAAGTTTCAGAGTTGCTTCTAATGTACCAAAGCTGGACTTAGACATAATTTCACTCTCACAACATTATGGCTGGTTGGAGACAGTCCGAACCACAAGTACCGGGTCCATGGTTCTGGGCGTATACTGGGGGGACGGGGACGACTCCCATTAACCCCTGACTAGACCTGGGATACGCTTATCACAATGCCTTTCTGTTCTGTGCTGAAGCAGGGCATTCTGGCAGCCAAGTGGCTTGACCTTTATTAGTGAGCCTGGTTACCCCCTCTCGGAACCACAGACTTAGAAATCGCCAGCTCATATACAGTGCATAAAATATATTAATATATATATCCTTATACACCATTTTAATAAAAAATATCACAAAATTCTTCTAAGTCCCTCGGGAAGAGTGAAAGACGCGCACGTTCATTTTCAGAGCTCCTAGACCTTCCTATAAGAAGTTAGCCAAAAAGTAGCATTGAAATACGCTTAGGTTAAGTTTCAGAGTTGCTTCTAATGTACCAAAGCTGGACTTAGACATAATTTCACTCTCACAACATTATGGCTGGTTGGAGACAGTCAGAACCACAAGTACCGGGTCCATGGTTCTGGGCGTATACTGGGGGGACGGGGACGACTCCCATTAACCCCTGACTATACCGGGGATACGCTTATCACAATGCCTTTCTGGTCTGTGCTGAAGCAGGGCATTCTGGCAGCCAAGTGGCTTGACCTTTATTAGTGAGCCTGGTTACCCCCTCTCGGAACCACAGACTTAGAAATCGCCAGCTCATATACAGTGCATAAAATATATTTATATATATATCCTTATACACCATTTTAATAAAAAATATCACAAAATTCTTCTAAGTCCCTCGGGAAGAGTGAAAGACGCGCACGTTCATTTTCAGAGCTCCTAGACCTTCCTATAAGAAGTTAGCCAAAAAGTAGCTTCGAAAAACGCTTAGGTTAAGTTTCAGAGTTGCTTCTAATGTACCAAAGCTGGACTTAGACATAATTTGACTCTCACAACATTATGGCTGGTTGGAGACAGTCCGAACCACAAGTACCGGGTCCATGGTTCTGGGCGTATACTGGGGGGACGGGGACGACTCCCATTAACCCCTGACTATACCGGGGATATGCTTATCACAATGCCTTTCTGGTCTGTGCTGAAGCAGGGCATTATGGCAGCCAAGTGGCTTGACCTTTATTAGTGAGCCTGGTTACCCCCTCTCGGAACCACAGACTTAGAAATCGCCAGCTCATATACAGTGCATAAAATATATTTATATATATACCCTTATACACCATTTTAATAAAAAATATCACAAAATTCTTCTAAGTCCCTCGGGAAGAGTGAAAGACGCGCACGTTCATTTTCAGAGCTCCTAGACCTTCCTATAAGAAGTTAGCCAAAAAGTAGCTTCGAAAAACGCTTAGGTTAAGTTTCAGAGTTGCTTCTAATGTACCAAAGCTGGACTTAGACATAATTTCACTCTCACAACATTATGGCTGGTTGGAGACAGTCCGAACCACAAGTACCGGGTCCATGGTTCTGGGCGTATACTGGGGGGACGGGGACGACTCCCATTAACCCCTGACTATACCGGGGATACGCTTATCACAATGCCTTTCTGGTCTGTGCTGAAGCAGGGCATTCTGGCAGCCAAGTGGCTTGACCTTTATTAGTGAGCCTGGTTACCCCCTCTCGGAACCACAGACTTAGAAATCGCCAGCTCATATACAGTGCATAAAATATATTTATATATATACCCTTATACACCATTTTAATAATAAATATCACAAAATTCTTCTAAGTCCCTCGGGAAGAGTGAAAGACGCGCACGTTCATTTTCAGATCTCCTAGACCTTCCTATAAGAAGTTAGCCAAAAAGTAGCTTCAAAATACGCTTAGGTTAAGATTCAGATTTGCTTCTAATGTACCAAAGCTGGACTTAGACATAATTTCACTCTCACAACATTATGGCTGGTTGGAGACAGTCCGAACCACAAGTACCGGGTCCATGGTTCTGGGCGTATACTGGGGGGACGGGGACGACTCCCATTAACCCCTGACTATACCGGGGATACGCTTATCACAATGCCTTTCTGGTCTGTGCTGAAGCAGGGCATTCTGGCAGCCAAGTGGCTTGACCTTTATTAGTGAGCCTGGTTACCCCCTCTCGGAACCACAGACTTAGAAATCGCCAGCTCATATACAGTGCATAAAATATATTTATATATATACCCTTATACACCATTTTAATAAAAAATATCACAAAATTCTTCTAAGTCCCTCGGGAAGAGTGAAAGACGCGCACGTTCATTTTCAGAGCTCCTAGACCTTCCTATAAGAAGTTAGCCAAAAAGTAGCTTCGAAAAACGCTTAGGTTAAGTTTCAGAGTTGCTTCTAATGTACCAAAGCTGGACTTAGACATAATTTGACTCTCACAACATTATGGCTGGTTGGAGACAGTCAGAACCACAAGTACCGGGTCCATGGTTCTGGGCGTATACTGGGGGGACGGGGACGACTCCCATTAACCCCTGACTATACCGGGGATACGCTTATCACAATGCCTTTCTGGTCTGTGCTGAAGCAGGGCATTCTGGCAGCCAAGTGGCTTGACCTTTATTAGTGAGCCTGGTTACCCCCTCACGGAACCACAGACTTAGAAATCGCCAGCTCATATACAGTGCATAAAATATATTTATATATATACCCTTATACACCATTTTAATAAAAAATATCACAAAATTCTTCTAAGTCCCTCGGGAAGAGTGAAAGACGCGCACGTTCATTTTCAGAGCTCCTAGACCTTCCTATAAGAAGTTAGCCAAAAAGTAGCTTCGAAAAACGCTTAGGTTAAGTTTCAGAGTTGCTTCTAATGTACCAAAGCTGGACTTAGACATAATTTCACTCTCACAACATTATGGCTGGTTGGAGACAGTCCGAACCACAAGTACCGGGACCATGGTTCTGGGCGTATACTGGGGGGACGGGGACGACTCCCATTAACCCCTGACTATACCGGGGATACGCTTATCACAATGCCTTTCTGTTCTGTGCTGAAGCAGGGCATTCTGGCAGCCAAGTGGCTTGACCTTTATTAGTGAGCCTGGTTACCCCCTCTCGGAACCACAGACTTAGAAATCGCCAGCTCATATACAGTGCATAAAATATATTTATATATATATCCTTATACACCATTTTAATAAAAAATATCACAAAATTCTTCTAAGTCCCTCGGGAAGAGTGAAAGACGCGCACGTTCATTTTCAGAGCTCCTAGACCTTCCTATAAGAAGTTAGCCAAAAAGTAGCATTGAAATACGCTTAGGTTAAGTTTCAGAGTTGCTTCTAATGTACCAAAGCTGGACTTAGACATAATTTCACTCTCACAACATTATGGCTGGTTGGAGACAGTCAGAACCACAAGTACCGGGTCCATGGTTCTGGGCGTATACTGGGGGGACGGGGACGACTCCCATTAACCCCTGACTATACCGGGGATACGCTTATCACAATGCCTTTCTGGTCTGTGCTGAAGCAGGGCATTCTGGCAGCCAAGTGGCTTGACCTTTATTAGTGAGCCTGGTTACCCCCTCTCGGAACCACAGACTTAGAAATCGCCAGCTCATATACAGTGCATAAAATATATTTATATATATATCCTTATACACCATTTTAATAAAAAATATCACAAAATTCTTCTAAGTCCCTCGGGAAGAGTGAAAGACGCGCACGTTCATTTTCAGAGCTCCTAGACCTTCCTATAAGAAGTTAGCCAAAAAGTAGCTTCGAAAAACGCTTAGGTTAAGTTTCAGAGTTGCTTCTAATGTACCAAAGCTGGACTTAGACATAATTTGACTCTCACAACATTATGGCTGGTTGGAGACAGTCCGAACCACAAGTACCGGGTCCATGGTTCTGGGCGTATACTGGGGGGACGGGGACGACTCCCATTAACCCCTGACTATACCGGGGATATGCTTATCACAATGCCTTTCTGGTCTGTGCTGAAGCAGGGCATTATGGCAGCCAAGTGGCTTGACCTTTATTAGTGAGCCTGGTTACCCCCTCTCGGAACCACAGACTTAGAAATCGCCAGCTCATATACAGTGCATAAAATATATTTATATATATACCCTTATACACCATTTTAATAAAAAATATCACAAAATTCTTCTAAGTCCCTCGGGAAGAGTGAAAGACGCGCACGTTCATTTTCAGAGCTCCTAGACCTTCCTATAAGAAGTTAGCCAAAAAGTAGCTTCGAAAAACGCTTAGGTTAAGTTTCAGAGTTGCTTCTAATGTACCAAAGCTGGACTTAGACATAATTTCACTCTCACAACATTATGGCTGGTTGGAGACAGTCAGAACCACAAGTACCGGGTCCATGGTTCTGGGCGTATACTGGGGGGACGGGGACGACTCCCATTAACCCCTGACTATACCGGGGATACGCTTATCACAATGCCTTTCTGGTCTGTGCTGAAGCAGGGCATTCTGGCAGCCAAGTGGCTTGACCTTTATTAGTGAGCCTGGTTACCCCCTCACGGAACCACAGACTTAGAAATCGCCAGCTCATATACAGTGCATAAAATATATTTATATATATACCCTTATACACCATTTTAATAAAAAATATCACACATTTCTTCTAAGTCCCTCGGGAAGAGTGAAAGACGCGCACGTTCATTTTCAGAGCTCCTAGACCTTCCTATAAGAAGTTAGCCAAATAGTAGCTTCGAAATACGCTTAGGTTAAGTTTCAGAGTTGCTTCTAATGTACCAAAGCTGGACTTAGACATAATTTCACTCTCACAACATTATGGCTGGTTGGAGACAGTCCGAACCACAAGTACCGGGACCATGGTTCTGGGCGTATACTGGGGGGACGGGGACGACTCCCATTAACCCCTGACTATACCGGGGATACGCTTATCACAATGCCTTTCTGGTCTGTGCTGAAGCAGGGCATTCTGGCAGCCAAGTGGCTTGACCTTTATTAGTGAGCCTGGTTACCCCCTCTCGGAACCACAGACTTAGAAATCGCCAGCTCATATACAGTGCATAAAATATATTTATATATATACCCTTATACACCATTTTAATAATAAATATCATAAAATTCTTCTAAGTCCCTCGGGAAGAGTGAGAGACGCGCACGTTCATTTTCAGAGCTCCTAGACCTTCCTATAAGAAGTTAGCCAAAAAGTAGCTTCGAAATACGCTTAGGTTAAGTTTCAGAGTTGCTTCTAATGTACCAAAGCTGGACTTAGACATAATTTGACTCTCACAACATTATGGCTGGTTGGAGACAGTCCGAACCACAAGTACCGGGTCCATGGTTCTGGGCGTATACTGGGGGGACGGGGACGACTCCCATTAACCCCTGACTATACCTGGGATACGCTTATCACAATGCCTTTCTGTTCTGTGCTGAAGCAGGGCATTCTGGCAGCCAAGTGGCTTGACCTTTATTAGTGAGCCTGGTTACCCCCTCTCGGAACCACAGACTTAGAAATCGCCAGCTCATATACAGTGCATAAAATATATTTATATATATATCCTTATACACCATTTTAATAAAAAATATCACAAAATTCTTCTAAGTCCCTCGGGAAGAGTGAGAGACGCGCACGTTCATTTTCAGAGCTCCTAGACCTTCCTATAAGAAGTTAGCCAAAAAGTAGCTTCGAAAAACGCTTAGGTTAAGTTTCAGAGTTGCTTCTAATGTACCAAAGCTGGACTTAGACATAATTTGACTCTCACAACATTATGGCTGGTTGGAGACAGTCAGAACCACAAGTACCGGGTCCATGGTTCTGGGCGTATACTGGGGGGACGGGGACGACTCCCATTAACCCCTGACTATACCGGGGATACGCTTATCACAATGCCTTTCTGGTCTGTGCTGAAGCAGGGCATTCTGGCAGCCAAGTGGCTTGACCTTTATTAGTGAGCCTGGTTACCCCCTCACGGAACCACAGACTTAGAAATCGCCAGCTCATATACAGTGCATAAAATATATTTATATATATACCCTTATACACCATTTTAATAAAAAATATCACAAATTTCTTCTAAGTCCCTCGGGAAGAGTGAAAGACGCGCACGTTCATTTTCAGAGCTCCTAGACCTTCCTATAAGAAGTTAGCCAAATAGTAGCTTCGAAATACGCTTAGGTTAAGTTTCAGAGTTGCTTCTAATGTACCAAAGCTGGACTTAGACATAATTTCACTCTCACAACATTATGGCTGGTTGGAGACAGTCCGAACCACAAGTACCGGGACCATGGTTCTGGGCGTATACTGGGGGGACGGGGACGACTCCCATTAACCCCTGACTATACCGGGGATACGCTTATCACAATGCCTTTCTGTTCTGTGCTGAAGCAGGGCATTCTGGCAGCCAAGTGGCTTGACCTTTATTAGTGAGCCTGGTTACCCCCTCTCGGAACCACAGACTTAGAAATCGCCAGCTCATATACAGTGCATAAAATATATTTATATATATATCCTTATACACCATTTTAATAAAAAATATCACAAAATTCTTCTAAGTCCCTCGGGAAGAGTGAAAGACGCGCACGTTCATTTTCAGAGCTCCTAGACCTTCCTATAAGAAGTTAGCCAAAAAGTAGCATTGAAATACGCTTAGGTTAAGTTTCAGAGTTGCTTCTAATGTACCAAAGCTGGACTTAGACATAATTTCACTCTCACAACATTATGGCTGGTTGGAGACAGTCAGAACCACAAGTACCGGGTCCATGGTTCTGGGCGTATACTGGGGGGACGGGGACGACTCCCATTAACCCCTGACTATACCGGGGATACGCTTATCACAATGCCTTTCTGGTCTGTGCTGAAGCAGGGCATTCTGGCAGCCAAGTGGCTTGACCTTTATTAGTGAGCCTGGTTACCCCCTCTCGGAACCACAGACTTAGAAATCGCCAGCTCATATACAGTGCATAAAATATATTTATATATATATCCTTATACACCATTTTAATAAAAAATATCACAAAATTCTTCTAAGTCCCTCGGGAAGAGTGAAAGACGCGCACGTTCATTTTCAGAGCTCCTAGACCTTCCTATAAGAAGTTAGCCAAAAAGTAGCTTCGAAAAACGCTTAGGTTAAGTTTCAGAGTTGCTTCTAATGTACCAAAGCTGGACTTAGACATAATTTGACTCTCACAACATTATGGCTGGTTGGAGACAGTCCGAACCACAAGTACCGGGTCCATGGTTCTGGGCGTATACTGGGGGGACGGGGACGACTCCCATTAACCCCTGACTATACCGGGGATATGCTTATCACAATGCCTTTCTGGTCTGTGCTGAAGCAGGGCATTATGGCAGCCAAGTGGCTTGACCTTTATTAGTGAGCCTGGTTACCCCCTCTCGGAACCACAGACTTAGAAATCGCCAGCTCATATACAGTGCATAAAATATATTTATATATATACCCTTATACACCATTTTAATAAAAAATATCACAAAATTCTTCTAAGTCCCTCGGGAAGAGTGAAAGACGCGCACGTTCATTTTCAGAGCTCCTAGACCTTCCTATAAGAAGTTAGCCAAAAAGTAGCTTCGAAAAACGCTTAGGTTAAGTTTCAGAGTTGCTTCTAATGTACCAAAGCTGGACTTAGACATAATTTCACTCTCACAACATTATGGCTGGTTGGAGACAGTCAGAACCACAAGTACCGGGTCCATGGTTCTGGGCGTATACTGGGGGGACGGGGACGACTCCCATTAACCCCTGACTATACCGGGGATACGCTTATCACAATGCCTTTCTGGTCTGTGCTGAAGCAGGGCATTCTGGCAGCCAAGTGGCTTGACCTTTATTAGTGAGCCTGGTTACCCCCTCACGGAACCACAGACTTAGAAATCGCCAGCTCATATACAGTGCATAAAATATATTTATATATATACCCTTATACACCATTTTAATAAAAAATATCACAAATTTCTTCTAAGTCCCTCGGGAAGAGTGAAAGACGCGCACGTTCATTTTCAGAGCTCCTAGACCTTCCTATAAGAAGTTAGCCAAATAGTAGCTTCGAAATACGCTTAGGTTAAGTTTCAGAGTTGCTTCTAATGTACCAAAGCTGGACTTAGACATAATTTCACTCTCACAACATTATGGCTGGTTGGAGACAGTCCGAACCACAAGTACCGGGACCATGGTTCTGGGCGTATACTGGGGGGACGGGGACGACTCCCATTAACCCCTGACTATACCGGGGATACGCTTATCACAATGCCTTTCTGGTCTGTGCTGAAGCAGGGCATTCTGGCAGCCAAGTGGCTTGACCTTTATTAGTGAGCCTGGTTACCCCCTCTCGGAACCACAGACTTAGAAATCGCCAGCTCATATACAGTGCATAAAATATATTTATATATATACCCTTATACACCATTTTAATAATAAATATCATAAAATTCTTCTAAGTCCCTCGGGAAGAGTGAGAGACGCGCACGTTCATTTTCAGAGCTCCTAGACCTTCCTATAAGAAGTTAGCCAAAAAGTAGCTTCGAAATACGCTTAGGTTAAGTTTCAGAGTTGCTTCTAATGTACCAAAGCTGGACTTAGACATAATTTGACTCTCACAACATTATGGCTGGTTGGAGACAGTCCGAACCACAAGTACCGGGTCCATGGTTCTGGGCGTATACTGGGGGGACGGGGACGACTCCCATTAACCCCTGACTATACCTGGGATACGCTTATCACAATGCCTTTCTGTTCTGTGCTGAAGCAGGGCATTCTGGCAGCCAAGTGGCTTGACCTTTATTAGTGAGCCTGGTTACCCCCTCTCGGAACCACAGACTTAGAAATCGCCAGCTCATATACAGTGCATAAAATATATTTATATATATATCCTTATACACCATTTTAATAAAAAATATCACAAAATTCTTCTAAGTCCCTCGGGAAGAGTGAGAGACGCGCACGTTCATTTTCAGAGCTCCTAGACCTTCCTATAAGAAGTTAGCCAAAAAGTAGCTTCGAAATACGCTTAGGTTAAGTTTCAGAGTTGCTTCTAATGTACCAAAGCTGGACTTAGACATAATTTGACTCTCACAACATTATGGCTGGTTGGAGACAGTCCGAACCACAAGTACCGGGTCCATGGTTCTGGGCGTATACTGGGGGGACGGGGACGACTCCCATTAACCCCTGACTATACCTGGGATACGCTTATCACAATGCCTTTCTGTTCTGTGCTGAAGCAGGGCATTCTGGCAGCCAAGTGGCTTGACCTTTATTAGTGAGCCTGGTTACCCCCTCTCGGAACCACAGACTTAGAAATCGCCAGCTCATATACAGTGCATAAAATATATTTATATATATATCCTTATACACCATTTTAATAAAAAATATCACAAAATTCTTCTAAGTCCCTCGGGAAGAGTGAAAGACGCGCACGTTCATTTTCAGAGCTCCTAGACCTTCCTATAAGAAGTTAGCCAAAAAGTAGCATTGAAATACGCTTAGGTTAAGTTTCAGAGTTGCTTCTAATGTACCAAAGCTGGACTTAGACATAATTTCACTCTCACAACATTATGGCTGGTTGGAGACAGTCAGAACCACAAGTACCGGGTCCATGGTTCTGGGCGTATACTGGGGGGACGGGGACGACTCCCATTAACCCCTGACTATACCGGGGATACGCTTATCACAATGCCTTTCTGGTCTGTGCTGAAGCAGGGCATTCTGGCAGCCAAGTGGCTTGACCTTTATTAGTGAGCCTGGTTACCCCCTCTAGGAACCACAGACTTAGAAATCGCCAGCTCATATACAGTGCATAAAATATATTCATATATATACCCTTATACACCATTTTAATAAAAAATATCACAAAATTCTTCTAAGTCCCTCGGGAAGAGTGAAAGACGTGCATGTTCATTTTCAGAGCTCCTAGACCTTCCTATAAGAAGTTAGCCAAAAAGTAGCTTCGAAAAACGCTTAGGTTAAGTTTCAGAGTTGCTTCTAATGTACCAAAGCTGGACTTAGACATAATTTCAGTCTCAAAACATTATGGCTGGTTGGAGACAGTCCGAACCACAAGTACCGGGTCCATGGTTCTGGCCGTATACTGGGGGGACGGGGACGACTCCCATTAACCCCTGACTATACCGGGGATACGCTTATCACAATGCCTTTCTGGTCTGTGCTGAAGCAGGGCATTCTGGCAGCCAAGTGGCTTGACCTTTTTTAGTGAGCCTGGTTACCCCCTCTCGGAACCACAGACTTAGAAATCGCTAGCTCATATACAGTGCATAAAATATATTTATATATATACCCTTATACACCATTTTAATAAAAAATATCACAAAATTATTCTAAGTCCCTCGGGAAGAGTGAAAGACGCGCACCTTCATTTTTAGAGCTCCTAGACCTTCCTATAAGAAGTTAGCCAAAAAGTAGCTTCGAAAAACGCTTAGGTTAAGTTTCAGAGTTGCTTCTAATGTACCAAAGCTGGACTTAGACATAATTTCACTCTCACAACATTATGGCTGGTTGGAGACAGTCCGAACCACAAGTACCGGGTACATGGTTCTGGGCGTATACTGGGGGGACGGGGACGACTCCCATCAACCCCTGACTATACCGGGGATACGCTTATCACAATGCCTTTCTGGTCTGTGCTGAAGCAGGGCATTCTGGCAGCCAAGTGGCTTGACCTTTATTAGTGAGCCTGGTTACCCCCTCTCGGAACCACAGACTTAGAAATCGCCAGCTCATATACAGTGCATAAAATATATTTATATATATACCCTTATACACCATTTTAATAAAAAATATCACAAAATTCTTCTAAGTCCCTCGGGAAGAGTGAAAGACGCGCACGTTCATTTTCAGAGCTCTTAGACCTTCCTATAAGAAGTTAGCCAAAAAGTAGCTTCAAAATACGCTTAGGTTAAGTTTCAGAGTTGCTTCTAATGTACCAAAGCTGGACTTAGACATAATTTCACTCTCACAACATTATGGCTGGTTGGAGACAGTCCGAACCACAAGTACCGGGTCCATGGTTCTGGCCGTATACTGGGGGGACGGGGACGACTCCCATTAACCCCTGACTATACCGGGGATACGCTTATCACAATGCCTTTCTGGTCTGTGCTGAAGCAGGGCATTCTGGCAGCCAAGTGGCTTGACCTTTATTAGTGAGCCTGGTTACCCCCTCTCGGAACCACAGACTTAGAAATCGCCAGCTCATATACAGTGCATAAAATATATTTATATATATACCCTTATACACCATTTTAATAATAAATATCACAAAATTCTTCTAAGTCCCTCGGGAAGAGTGAAAGACGCGCACGTTCATTTTCAGAGCTCCTAGACCTTCCTATAAGAAGTTAGCCAAAAAGTAGCTTCAAAATACGCTTAGGTTAAGTTTCAGAGTTGCTTCTAATGTACCAAAGCTGGACTTAGACATAATTTCACTCTCACAACATTATGGCTGGTTGGAGACAGTCCGAACCACAAGTACCGGGTCCATGGTTCTGGGCGTATACTGGGGGGACGGGGACGACTCCCATTAACCCCTGACTATACCGGGGATACGCTTATCACAATGCCTTTCTGGTCTGTGCTGAAGCAGGGCATTCTGGCAGCCAAGTGGCTTGACCTTTATTAGTGAGCCTGGTTACCCCCTCTCGGAACCACAGACTTAGAAATCGCCAGCTCATATACAGTGCATAAAATATATTTATATAATATATTTATATATATACCCTTATACACAATTTTAATAAAAAATATCACAAAATTCTTCTAAGTCCCTCGGGAAGAGTGAAAGACGCGCACGTTCATTTTCAGAGCTCCTAGACCTTCCTATAAGAAGTTAGCCAAAAAGTAGCTTCGAAAAACGCTTAGGTTAAGTTTCAGAGTTGCTTCTAATGTACCAAAGCTGGACTTAGACATAATTTCACTCTCACAACATTATGGCTGGTTGGAGAGAGTCCGAACCACAAGTACCGGGTCCATGGTTCTGGGCGTATACTGGGGGGACGGGGACGACTCCCATTAACCCCTGACTATACCTGGGATACGCTTATCACAATGCCTTTCTGGTCTGTGCTGAAGCAGGGCATTCTGGCAGCCAAGTGTCTTGAACTTTTTTAGTGAGCCTGGTTACCCCCTCTCGGAACCACAGACTTAGAAATCGCCAGCTCATATAAAGTGCATAAAATATATTTATATATATACCCTTATACACCATTTTAATAAAAAATATCACAAAATTATTCTAAGTCCCTCGGGAAGAGTGAAAGACGCGCACCTTCATTTTTAGAGCTCCTAGACCTTCCTATAAGAAGTTAGCCAAAAAGTAGCTTCGAAAAACGCTTAGGTAAAGTTTCAGAGTTGCTTCTAATGTACCAAAGCTGGACTTAGACATAATTTCACTCTCACAACATTATGGCTGGTTGGAGACAGTCCGAACCAAAAGTACCGGGTCCATGGTTCTGGGCGTATACTGGGGGGACGGGGACGACTCCCATCAACCCCTGACTATACCGGGGATACGCTTATCACAATGCCTTTCTGGTCTGTGCTGAAGCAGGGCATTCTGGCAGCCAAGTGGCTTGACCTTTATTAGTGAGCCTGGTTACCCCCTCTCGGAACCACAGACTTAGAAATCGCCAGCTCATATACAGTGCATAAAATATATTTATATATATACCCTTATACACCATTTTAATAAAAAATATCACAAAATTATTCTAAGTCCCTCGGGAAGAGTGAAAGACGCGCACCTTCATTTTTAGAGCTCCTAGACCTTCCTATAAGAAGTTAGCCAAAAAGTAGCTTCGAAAAACGCTTAGGTAAAGTTTCAGAGTTGCTTCTAATGTACCAAAGCTGGACTTAGACATAATTTCACTCTCACAACATTATGGCTGGTTGGAGACAGTCCGAACCACAAGTACCGGGTCCATGGTTCTGGGCGTATACTGGGGGGACGGGGACGACTCCCATCAACCCCTGACTATACCGGGGATACGCTTATCACAATGCCTTTCTGGTCTGTGCTGAAGCAGGGCATTCTGGCAGCCAAGTGGCTTGACCTTTATTAGTGAGCCTGGTTACCCCCTCTCGGAACCACAGACTTAGAAATCGCCAGCTCATATACAGTGCATAAAATATATTTATATATATACCCTTATACACCATTTTAATAAAAAATATCACAAAATTCTTCTAAGTCCCTCGGGAAGAGTGAAAGACGTGCACGTTCATTTTCAGAGCTCTTAGACCTTCCTATAAGAAGTTAGCCAAAAAGTAGCTTCGAAAAACGATTAGGTTAAGTTTCAGAGTTGCTTCTAATGTACCAAAGCTGGACTTAGACATAATTTCACTCTCACAACATTATGGCTGGTTGGAGACAGTCCGAACCACAAGTACCGGGTCCATGGTTCTGGGCGTATACTGGGGGGACGGGGACGACTCCCATTAACCCCTGACTATACCGGGGATACGCTTATCACAATGCCTTTCTGGTCTGTGCTGAAGCAGGGCATTCTGGCAGCCAAGTGGCTTGACCTTTATTAGTGAGCCTGGTTACCCCCTCTCGGAACCACAGACTTAGAAATCGCCAGCTCATATACAGTGCATAAAATATATTTATATATATACCCTTATACACCATTTTAATAATAAATATCACAAAATTCTTCTAAGTTGCTCGGGAAGAGTGAAAGACGCGCACGTTCATTTTCAGAGCTCCTAGACCTTCCTATAAGAAGTTAGCCAAAAAGTAGCTTCAAAATACGCTTAGGTTAAGTTTCAGAGTTGCTTCTAATGTACCAAAGCTGGACTTAGACATAATTTCACTCTCACAACATTATGGCTGGTTGGAGACAGTCCGAACCACAAGTACCGGGTCCATGGTTCTGGGCGTATACTGGGGGGACGGGGACGACTCCCATTAACCCCTGACTATACCGGGGATACGCTTATCACAATGCCTTTCTGGTCTGTGCTGAAGCAGGGCATTCTGGCAGCCAAGTGGCTTGACCTTTATTAGTGAGCCTGGTTACCCCCTCTCGGAACCACAGACTTAGAAATCGCCAGCTCATATACAGTGCATAAAATATATTTATATATATACCCTTATACACCATTTTAATAATAAATATCACAAAATTCTTCTAAGTCCCTCGGGAAGAGTGAAAGACGCGCACGTTCATTTTCAGAGCTCCTAGACCCTCCTATAAGAAGTTAGCCAAAAAGTAGCTTTGAAAAACGCTTAGGTTAAGTTTCAGAGTTGCTTCTAATGTACAAAAGCTGGACTTAGACATAATTTCACTCTCACAACATTATGGCTGGTTGGAGACAGTCCGAACCACAAGTACCGGGTCCATGGTTCTGGCCGTATACTGGGGGGACGGGGACGACTCCCATTAACCCCTGACTATACCGGGGATACGCTTATCACAATGCCTTTCTGGTCTGTGCTGAAGCAGGGCAATCTGGCAGCCAAGTGGCTTGACCTTTATTAGTGAGCCTGGTTACCCCCTCTCGGAACCACAGACTTAGAAATCGCCAGCTCATATACAGTGCATAAAATTTATTTATATATATACCCTTATACACCATTTTAATAAAAAATATCACAAAATTCTTCTAAGTCCCTCGGGAAGAGTGAAAGACGCGCACGTTCATTTTCAGAGCTCCTAGACCTTCCTATAAGAAGTTAGCCAAAAAGTAGCTTCGAAAAACGCTTAGGTTAAGTTTCAGAGTTGCTTCTAATGTACCAAAGCTGGATTTAGACATAATTTCACTCTCACAACATTATGGCTGGTTGGAGACAGTCCGAAACACAAGTACCGGGTCCATGGTACTGGGCGTATACTGGGGGGACGAGGACGACTCCCATTAACCCCTGACTATACCGGGGATACGCTTATCACAATGCCTTTCTGTTCTGTGCTGAAGCAGGGCATTCTGGCAGCCAAGTGGCTTGACCTTTATTAGTGAGCCTGGTTACCCCCTCTCGGAACCACAGACTTAGAAATCGCCAGCTCATATACAGTGCATAAAATATATTTATATAATATATTTATATATATACCCTTATACACAATTTTAATAAAAAATATCACAAAATTCTTCTAAGTCCCTCGGGAAGAGTGAAAGACGCGCACGTTCATTTTCAGAGCTCCTAGACCTTCCTATAAGAAGTTAGCCAAAAAGTAGCTTCGAAAAACGCTTAGGTTAAGTTTCAGAGTTGCTTCTAATGTACCAAAGCTGGACTTAGACATAATTTCACTCTCACAACATTATGGCTGGTTGGAGAGAGTCCGAACCACAAGTACCGGGTCCATGGTTCTGGGCGTATACTGGGGGGACGGGGACGACTCCCATTAACCCCTGACTATACCGGGGATACGCTTATCACAATGCCTTTCTGGTCTGTGCTGAAGCAGGGCATTCTGGCAGCCAAGTGGCTTGACCTTTTTTAGTGAGCCTGGTTACCCCCTCTCGGAACCACAGACTTAGAAATCGCCAGCTCATATACAGTGCATAAAATATATTTATATATATACCCTTATACACCATTTTAATAAAAAATATCACAAAATTCTTCTAAGTCCCTCGGGAAGAGTGAAAGACGCGCACGTTCATTTTCAGATCTCCTAGACCTTCCTATAAGAAGTTAGCCAAAAAGTAGCTTCGAAAAACGCTTAAGTTAAGTTTCAGAGTTGCTTCTAATGTACCAAAGCTGGACTTAGACATAATTTCACTCTCACAACATTATGGCTGGTTGGAGACAGTCCGAACCACAAGTACCTGGTCCATGGTTCTGGGCGTATACTGGGGGGACGGGGACGACTCCCATTAACCCCTGACTATACCGGGGATACACTTATCACAATGCCGTTCTGGTCTGTGCTGAAGCAGGACATTCTGGCAGCCAAGTGGCTTGACCTTTATTAGTGAGCCTGGTTACCCCCTCTCGGAACCACAGACTTAGAAATCGCCAGCTCATATACAGTGCATAAAATATATTTATATATATATACCCTTATACACCATTTTAATAAAAAATATCACAAAATTCTTCTAAGTCCCTCGGGAAGAGTGAAAGACGCGCACATTCATTTTCAGATCTCCTAGACCTTCCTATAAGAAGTTAGCCAAAAAGTAGCTTCGAAAAACGCTTAGGTTAAGTTTCAGAGTTGCTTCTAATGTACCAAAGCTGGACTTAGACATAATTTCACTCTCACAACATTATGGCTGGTTGGAGACAGTCCGAACCACAAGTACTGGGTCCATGGTACTGGGCGTATACTGGGGGGACGAGGACGACTCCCATTAACCCCTGACTATACCGGGGATACACTTATCACAATGCCTTTCTGGTCTGTGCTGAAGCAGGGCCTTCTGGCAGCCAAGTGGCTTGACCTTTATTAGTGAGCCTGGTTACCCCCTCTCGGAACCACAGACTTCGAAATCGCCAGCTCATATACAGTGCATAAAATATATTTATATAATATATTTATATATATACCCTTATACACCATTTTAATAAAAAATATCACAAAATTCTTCTAAGTCCCTCGGGAAGAGTGAAAGATGCGCACGTTCATTTTCAGAGCTCCTAGACCTTCCTATAAGAAGTTAGCCAAAAAGTAGCTTCGAAAAACGCTTAGGTTAAGTTTCAGAGTTGCTTCTAATGTACCAAAGCTGGACTTAGACATAATTTCACTCTCACAACATTATGGCTGGTTGGAGAGAGTCCGAACCACAAGTACCTGGTCCATGGTTCTGGGCGTATACTGGGGGGACGGGGACGACTCCCATTAACCCCTGACTATACCGGGGATACGCTTATCACAATTCCTTTCTGGTCTGTGCTGAAGCAGGGCATTCTGGCAGCCAAGTGGCTTGACCTTTATTAGTGAGCCTGATTACCCCCTCTCGGAACCACAGACTTAGAAATCGCCAGCTCATATACAGTGCATAAAATATATTTATATATATACCCTTATACACCATTATAATTAAAAATATCACAAAATTCTTCTAAGTCCCTCTGAAAGAGTGAAAGACGCGCACGTTCATTTTCAGAGCTCCTAGACCTGCCTATAAGAAGTTAGCCAAAAAGTAGCTTCGAAAAACGCTTAGGTTAAGTTTCAGAGTTGCTTCTAATGTACCAAAGCTGGATTTAGACATAATTTCACTCTCACAACATTATGGCTGGTTGGAGACAGTCCGAACCACAAGTACCGGGTCCATGGTTCTTGGCGTATACTGGGGGGACGGGGATGACTCCCATTAACCCCTGACTATACCGGGGATACGCTTATCACAATGCCGTTCTGGTCTGTGCTGAAGCAGGACATTCTGGCAGCCAAGTGGCTTGACCTTTATTAGTGAGCCTGGTTACCCCCTCTCGGAACCACAGACTTAGAAATCGCCAGCTCATATACAGTGCATAAAATATATTTATATAT
Organism: Ascaphus truei; assembly: GCF_040206685.1. Classification (NCBI taxonomy): domain Eukaryota; kingdom Metazoa; phylum Chordata; class Amphibia; order Anura; family Ascaphidae; genus Ascaphus; species Ascaphus truei. The sequence goes on from NW_027455302.1 coordinate 557,959, forward strand.
ATACCCTTATACACCATTTTAATAAAAAATATCACAAAATTCTTCTAAGTCCCTCGGGAAGAGTGAAAGACTCGCACGTTCATTTTCAGAGCTCCTAGACCTTCCTATAAGAAGTTAGCCAAAAAGTAGCTTCGAAAAACGCTTAGGTTAAGTTTCAGAGTTGCTTCTAATGTACCAAAGCTGGACTTAGACATAATTTCACTCTCACAACATTATGGCTGGTTGGAGACAGTCCGAACCACAAGTACTGGGTCCATGGTACTGGGCGTATACTGGGGGGACGAGGACGACTCCCATTAATCCCTGACTATACCGGGGATACACTTATCACAATGCCTTTCTGGTCTGTGCTGAAGCAGGGCCTTCTGGCAGCCAAGTGGCTTGACCTTTATTAGTGAGCCTGGTTACCCCCTCTCGGAACCACAGACTTAGAAATCGCCAGCTCATATACAGTGCATAAAATATATTTATATAATATATTTATATATATACCCTTATACACCATTTTAATAAAAAATATCACAAAATTCTTCTAAGTCCCTCGGGAAGAGTGAAAGACGCGCACGTTAATTTTCAGAGCTCCTAGACCTTCCTATAAGAAGTTAGCCAAAAAGTAGCTTCGAAAAACGCTTAGGTTAAGTTTCAGAGTTGCTTCTAATGTACCAAAGCTGGACTTAGACATAATTTCACTCTCACAACATTATGGCTGGTTGGAGAGAGTCCGAACCACAAGTACCTGGTCCATGGTTCTGGGCGTATACTGGGGGGACGGGGACGACTCCCATTAACCCCTTACTATACCGGGGATACGCTTATCACAATTCCTTTCTGGTCTGTGCTGAAGCAGGGCATTCTGGCAGCCAAGTTGCTTGACCTTTATTAGTGAGCCTGATTACCCCCTCTCGGAACCACAGACTTAGAAATCGCCAGCTCATATACAGTGCATAAAATATATTTATACAGTATATATACCCTTATACACCATTTTAATAAAAAATATCACAAAATTCTTCTAAGTCCCTCGGGAAGAGTGAAAGACGCGCACGTTCATTTTAAGAGCTCCTAGACCTTCCTATAAGAAGTTAGCCAAAAAGTAGCTTCGAAAAACGCTTAGGTTAAGTTTCAGAGTTGCTTCTAATGTACCAAAGCTGGACTTAGACATAATTTCACTCTCACAACATTATGGCTGGTTGGAGACAGTCCGAACCACAAGTACCGGGTCCATGGTTCTGGGCGTATACTGGGGGGACGGGGACGACTCCCATTAACCCCTGACTATACCGGGGATACGCTTATCACAATGCCTTTCTGGTCTGTGCTGAAGCAGGGCATTCTGGCAGCCAAGTGGCTTGACCTTTATTAGTGAGCCTGGTTACCCCCTCTCGGAACCACAGACTTAGAAATCGCCAGCTCATATACAGTGCATAAAATATATTTATATATATATACCCTTATACACCATTTTAATAAAAAATATCACAAAATTCTTCTAAGTCCCTCGGGAAGAGTGAAAGACGCGCACGTTCATTTTCAGAGTTCCTAGACCTTCCTATAAGAAGTTAGCCAAAAAGTAGCTTCGAAAAAACGCTTAGGTTAAGTTTCAGAATTTCTTCTAATGTACCAAGGCTGGATTTAGACATAATTTCCCTCTCACAACATTATGGCTGGTTGGAGACAGTCCGAACCACAAGTACCGGGTCCATGGTACTGGGCGTATACTGGGGGGACGAGGACGACTCCCATTAACCCCTGACTATACCGGGGATACGCTTATCACAATGCCTTTCTGGTCTGTGCTGAAGCAGGGCATTCTGGCAGCCAAGTGGCTTGACCTTTATTAGTGAGCCTGGTTACCCCCTCTCGGAACCACAGACTTAGAAATCGCCAGCTCATATACAGTGCATAAAATATATTTATATAATATATTTATATATATACCCTTATACACCATTTTAATAAAAAATATCACAAAATTCTTCTAAGTCCCTCGGGAAGAGTGAAAGACGCGCACGTTCATTTTCAGAGCTCCAAAAGCTTCCTATAAGAAGTTAGCCAAAAAGTAGCTTCGAAAAACGCTTAGGTTAAGTTTCAGAGTTGCTTCTAATGTACCAAAGCTGGATTTAGACATAATTTCACTCTCACAACATTATGGCTGGTTGGAGACAGTCCGAACCACAAGTACCGGGTCCATGGTACTGGGCGTATACTGGAGGAACGAGGACGACTCCCATTAACCCCTGACTATACCGGGGATACGCTTATCACAATGCCTTTCTGGTCTGTGCTGAAGCAGGGCATTCTGGCAGCCAAGTGGCTTGACCTTTATTAGTGAGCCTGGTTACCCCCTCTCGGAACCACAGACTTAGAAATCGCCAGCTCATATACAGTGCATAAAATATATTTATATATATACCCTTATACACCATTTTAATAAAAAATATCACAAAATTCTTCTAAGTCCCTCGGGAAGAGTGAAAGACGCGCACATTCATTTTCAGATCTCCTAGACCTTCCTATAAGAAGTTAGCCAAAAAGTAGCTTCGAAAAACGCTTAGGTTAAGTTTCAGAGTTGCTTCTAATGTACCAAAGCTGGACTTAGACATAATTTCACTCTCACAACATTATGGCTGGTTGGAGACAGTCCGAACCACAAGTACTGGGTCCATGGTACTGGGCGTATACTGGGGGGACGAGGACGACTCCCATTAACCCCTGACTATACCGGGGATACACTTATCACAATGCCTTTCTGGTCTGTGCTGAAGCAGGGCCTTCTGGCAGCCAAGTGGCTTGACCTTTATTAGTGAGCCTGGTTACCCCCTCTCGGAACCACAGACTTCGAAATCGCCAGCTCATATACAGTGCATAAAATATATTTATATAATATATTTATATATATACCCTTATACACCATTTTAATAAAAAATATCACAAAATTCTTCTAAGTCCCTCGGGAAGAGTGAAAGATGCGCACGTTCATTTTCAGAGCTCCTAGACCTTCCTATAAGAAGTTAGCCAAAAAGTAGCTTCGAAAAACGCTTAGGTTAAGTTTCAGAGTTGCTTCTAATGTACCAAAGCTGGACTTAGACATAATTTCACTCTCACAACATTATGGCTGGTTGGAGAGAGTCCGAACCACAAGTACCTGGTCCATGGTTCTGGGCGTATACTGGGGGGACGGGGACGACTCCCATTAACCCCTGACTATACCGGGGATACGCTTATCACAATTCCTTTCTGGTCTGTGCTGAAGCAGGGCATTCTGGCAGCCAAGTGGCTTGACCTTTATTAGTGAGCCTGATTACCCCCTCTCGGAACCACAGACTTAGAAATCGCCAGCTCATATACAGTGCATAAAATATATTTATATATATACCCTTATACACCATTATAATTAAAAATATCACAAAATTCTTCTAAGTCCCTCTGAAAGAGTGAAAGACGCGCACGTTCATTTTCAGAGCTCCTAGACCTGCCTATAAGAAGTTAGCCAAAAAGTAGCTTCGAAAAACGCTTAGGTTAAGTTTCAGAGTTGCTTCTAATGTACCAAAGCTGGATTTAGACATAATTTCACTCTCACAACATTATGGCTGGTTGGAGACAGTCCGAACCACAAGTACCGGGTCCATGGTTCTTGGCGTATACTGGGGGGACGGGGATGACTCCCATTAACCCCTGACTATACCGGGGATACGCTTATCACAATGCCGTTCTGGTCTGTGCTGAAGCAGGACATTCTGGCAGCCAAGTGGCTTGACCTTTATTAGTGAGCCTGGTTACCCCCTCTCGGAACCACAGACTTAGAAATCGCCAGCTCATATACAGTGCATAAAATATATTTATATATATACCCTTATACACCATTTTAATAAAAAATATCACAAAATTCTTCTAAGTCCCTCGGGAAGAGTGAAAGACTCGCACGTTCATTTTCAGAGCTCCTAGACCTTCCTATAAGAAGTTAGCCAAAAAGTAGCTTCGAAAAACGCTTAGGTTAAGTTTCAGAGTTGCTTCTAATGTACCAAAGCTGGACTTAGACATAATTTCACTCTCACAACATTATGGCTGGTTGGAGACAGTCCGAACCACAAGTACTGGGTCCATGGTACTGGGCGTATACTGGGGGGACGAGGACGACTCCCATTAACCCCTGACTATACCGGGGATACACTTATCACAATGCCTTTCTGGTCTGTGCTGAAGCAGGGCCTTCTGGCAGCCAAGTGGCTTGACCTTTATTAGTGAGCCTGGTTACCCCCTCTCGGAACCACAGACTTAGAAATCGCCAGCTCATATACAGTGCATAAAATATATTTATATAATATATTTATATATATACCCTTATACACCATTTTAATAAAAAATATCACAAAATTCTTCTAAGTCCCTCGGGAAGAGTGAAAGACGCGCACGTTAATTTTCAGAGCTCCTAGACCTTCCTATAAGAAGTTAGCCAAAAAGTAGCTTCGAAAAACGCTTAGGTTAAGTTTCAGAGTTGCTTCTAATGTACCAAAGCTGGACTTAGACATAATTTCACTCTCACAACATTATGGCTGGTTGGAGAGAGTCCGAACCACAAGTACCTGGTCCATGGTTCTGGGCGTATACTGGGGGGACGGGGACGACTCCCATTAACCCCTTACTATACCGGGGATACGCTTATCACAATTCCTTTCTGGTCTGTGCTGAAGCAGGGCATTCTGGCAGCCAAGTTGCTTGACCTTTATTAGTGAGCCTGATTACCCCCTCTCGGAACCACAGACTTAGAAATCGCCAGCTCATATACAGTGCATAAAATATATTTATACAGTATATATACCCTTATACACCATTTTAATAAAAAATATCACAAAATTCTTCTAAGTCCCTCGGGAAGAGTGAAAGACGCGCACGTTCATTTTAAGAGCTCCTAGACCTTCCTATAAGAAGTTAGCCAAAAAGTAGCTTCGAAAAACGCTTAGGTTAAGTTTCAGAGTTGCTTCTAATGTACCAAAGCTGGACTTAGACATAATTTCACTCTCACAACATTATGGCTGGTTGGAGACAGTCCGAACCACAAGTACCGGGTCCATGGTTCTGGGCGTATACTGGGGGGACGGGGACGACTCCCATTAACCCCTGACTATACCGGGGATACGCTTATCACAATGCCTTTCTGGTCTGTGCTGAAGCAGGGCATTCTGGCAGCCAAGTGGCTTGACCTTTATTAGTGAGCCTGGTTACCCCCTCTCGGAACCACAGACTTAGAAATCGCCAGCTCATATACAGTGCATAAAATATATTTATATATATATACCCTTATACACCATTTTAATAAAAAATATCACAAAATTCTTCTAAGTCCCTCGGGAAGAGTGAAAGACGCGCACGTTCATTTTCAGAGCTCCTAGACCTTCCTATAAGAAGTTAGCCAAAAAGTAGCTTCGAAAAAACGCTTAGGTTAAGTTTCAGAATTTCTTCTAATGTACCAAGGCTGGATTTAGACATAATTTCCCTCTCACAACATTATGGCTGGTTGGAGACAGTCCGAACCACAAGTACCGGGTCCATGGTACTGGGCGTATACTGGGGGGACGAGGACGACTCCCATTAACCCCTGACTATACCGGGGATACGCTTATCACAATGCCTTTCTGGTCTGTGCTGAAGCAGGGCATTCTGGCAGCCAAGTGGCTTGACCTTTATTAGTGAGCCTGGTTACCCCCTCTCGGAACCACAGACTTAGAAATCGCCAGCTCATATACAGTGCATAAAATATATTTATATAATATATTTATATATATACCCTTATACACCATTTTAATAAAAAATATCACAAAATTCTTCTAAGTCCCTCGGGAAGAGTGAAAGACGCGCACGTTCATTTTCAGAGCTCCAAAAGCTTCCTATAAGAAGTTAGCCAAAAAGTAGCTTCGAAAAACGCTTAGGTTAAGTTTCAGAGTTGCTTCTAATGTACCAAAGCTGGATTTAGACATAATTTCACTCTCACAACATTATGGCTGGTTGGAGACAGTCCGAACCACAAGTACCGGGTCCATGGTACTGGGCGTATACTGGAGGAACGAGGACGACTCCCATTAACCCCTGACTATACCGGGGATACGCTTATCACAATGCCTTTCTGGTCTGTGCTGAAGCAGGGCATTCTGGCAGCCAAGTGGCTTGACCTTTATTAGTGAGCCTGGTTACCCCCTCTCGGAACCACAGACTTAGAAATCGCCAGCTCATATACAGTGAATAAAATATATTTATATAATATATTTATATATATACCCTTATACACCATTTTAATAAAAAATATCACAAAATTCTTCTAAGTCCCTCGGGAAGAGTGAAAGACGCGCACGTTCATTTTCAGAGCTCCTAGACCTTCCTATAAGAAGTTAGCCAAAAAGTATCTTCGAAAAAACGCTTAGGTTAAGTTTCAGAGTTGCTTCTAATGTACCAAGGCTGGACTTAGACATAATTTCACTCTCACAACATTATGGCTGGTTGGAGACAGTCCGAACCACAAGTACCGGGTCCATGGTACTGGGCGTATACTGGGGGGACGAGGACGACTCCCATTAACCCCTGACTATACCGGGGATACGCTTATCACAATGCCTTTCTGGTCTGTGCTGAAGCAGGGCATTCTGGCAGCCAAGTGGCTTGACCTTTATTAGTGAGCCTGGTTACCCCCTCTCGGAACCACAGACTTAGAAATCGCCAGCTCATATACAGTGCATAAAATATATTTATATAATATATTTATATATATACCCTTATACACCATTTTAATAAAAAATATCACAAAATTCTTCTAAGTCCCTCGGGAAGAGTGAAAGACGCGCACGTTCATTTTCAGAGCTCCAAAAGCTTCCTATAAGAAGTTAGCCAAAAAGTAGCTTCGAAAAACGCTTAGGTTAAGTTTCAGAGTTGCTTCTAATGTACCAAAGCTGGACTTAGACATAATTTCACTCTCACAACATTATGGCTGGTTGGAGAGAGTCCGAACCACAAGTACCGGGTCCATGGTTCTGGGCGTATACTGGGGGGACGGGGACGACTCCCATTAACCCCTGACTATACCGGGGATACGCTTATCACAATGCCTTTCTGGCCTGTGCTGAAGCAGGGCATTCTGGCAGCCAAGTGGCTTGACCTTTATTAGTGAGCCTGATTACCCCCTCTCGGAACCACAGACTTAGAAATCGCCAGCTCATATACAGTGCATAAAATATATTTATATATATACCCTTATACACCATTTTAATAAAAAATATCACAAAATTCTTCTAAGTCCCTCGGGAAGAGTGAAAGACGCGCACGTTCATTTTCAGATCTCCTAGACCTTCCTATAAGAAGTTAGCCAAAAAGTAGCTTCGAAAAACGCTTAGGTTAAGTTTCAGAGTTGCTTCTAATGTACCAAAGCTGGATTTAGACATAATTTCACTCTCACAACATTATGGCTGGTTGGAGAGTTCTGAACCACAAGTACCGGGTCCATGGTTCTGGGCGTATACTGGGGGGACGGGGACGACTCCCATTAACCCCTGACTATACCGGGGATACGCTTATCACAATGCCTTTCTGGCCTGTGCTGAAGCAGGGCATTCTGGCAGCCAAGTGGCTTGACCTTTTTTAGTGAGCCTGGTTACCCCCTCTCGGAACCACAGACTTAGAAATCGCCAGCTCATATACAGTGCATAAAATATATTTATATATATACCCTTATACACCATTTTAATAAAAAATATCACAAAATTCTTCTAAGTCCCTCGGGAAGAGTGAAAGACGCGCACCTTCATTTTCAGATCTCCTAGACCTTCCTATAAGAAGTTAGCCAAAAAGTAGCTTCGAAAAACGCTTAGGTTAAGTTTCAGAGTTGCTTCTAATGTACCAAAGCTGGATTTAGACATAATTTCACTCTCACAACATTATGGCTGGTTGGAGAGTTCCGAACCACAAGTACCGGGTCCATGGTTCTGGGCGTATACTGGGGGGACGGGGACGACTCCCATTAACCCCTGACTATACCGGGGATACGCTTATCACAATGCCTTTCTGGCCTGTGCTGAAGCAGGGCATTCTGGCAGCCAAGTGGCTTGACCTTTTTTAGTGAGCCTGGTTACCCCCTCTCGGAACCACAGACTTAGAAATCGCCAGCTCATATACAGTGCATAAAATATATTTATATATATACCCTTATACACCATTTTAATAAAAAATATCACAAAATTCTTCTAAGTCCCTCGGGAAGAGTGAAAGACGCGCACCTTCATTTTCAGATCTCCTAGACCTACCTATAAGAAGTTAGCCAAAAAGTAGCTTCGAAAAACGCTTAAGTTAAGTTTCAGAGTTGCTTCTAATGTACCAAAGCTGGACTTAGACATAATTTCACTCTCACAACATTATGGCTGGTTGGAGAGAGTCCGAACCACAAGTACCGGGTCCATGGTTCTTGCCGTATACTGGGGGGACGGGGACGACTCCCATTAACCCCTGACTATACCGGGGATACGCTTATCACAATGCCTTTCTGGTCTGTGCTGAAGCAGGGCATTCTGGCAGCCAAGTGGCTTGACCTTTTTTAGTGAGCCTGGTTACCCCCTCTCGGAACCACAGACTTAGAAATCGCCAGCTCATATACAGTGCATAAAATATATTTATATATATACCCTTATACACCATTTTAATAAAAAATATCACAAAATTCTTCTAAGTCCCTCGGGAAGAGTGAAAGAAGCGCACGTTCATTTTCAGATCTCCTAGACCTTAATATAAGAAGTTAGCCAAAAAGTAGCTTCGAAAAACGCTTAGGTTAAGTTTCAGAGTTGCTTCTAATGTACCAAAGCTGGACTTAGACATAATTTCACTCTCACAACATTATGGCTGGTTGGAGACAGTCCGAACCACAAGTACCGGGTCCATGGTTCTGGGCGTATACTGGGGGGACGGGGACGACTCCCATTAACCCCTGACTATACCGGGGATACGCTTATCACAATGCCGTTCTGGTCTGTGCTGAAGCAGGGCATTCTGGCAGCCAAGTGGCTTGACCTTTATTAGTGAGCCTGGTTACCCCCTCTCGGAACCACAGACTTAGAAATCGCCAGCTCATATACAGTGCATAAAATATATTTATATATATACCCTTATACACCATTTTAATAAAAAATATCACAAAATTCTTCTAAGTCCCTCGGGAAGAGTGAAAGAAGCGCACGTTCATTTTCAGATCTCCTAGACCTTAATATAAGAAGTTAGCCAAAAAGTAGCTTCGAAAAACGCTTAGGTTAAGTTTCAGAGTTGCTTCTAATGTACCAAAGCTGGACTTAGACATAATTTCACTCTCACAACATTATGGCTGGTTGGAGAGTTCCGAACCACAAGTACCGGGTCCATGGTTCTGGGCGTATACTGGGGGGACGGGGACGACTCCCATTAACCCCTGACTATACCGGGGATACGCTTATCACAATGCCTTTTTTGCCTGTGCTGAAGCAGGGCATTCTGGCAGCCAAGTGGCTTGACCTTTTTTAGTGAGCCTGGTTACCCCCTCTCGGAACCACAGACTTAGAAATCGCCAGCTCATATACAGTGCATAAAATATATTTATATATATACCCTTATACACCATTTTAATAAACAATATCACAAAATTCTTCTAAGTCCCTCGGGAAGAGTGAAAGACGCGCACGTTCATTTTCAGAGCTCCTAGACCTTCCTATAAGAAGTTAGCTAAAAAGTAGCTTCGAAAAACGCTTAGGTTAAGTTTCAGAGTTGCTTCTAATGTACCAAAGCTGGATTTAGACATAATTTCACTCTCACAACATTATGGCTGGTTGGAGACAGTCCGAACCACAAGTACCGGGTCCATGGTTCTGGGCGTATACTGGGGGGACGGGGACGACTCCCATTAACCCCTGACTATACCGGGGATACGCTTATCACAATGCCTTTCTGGTCTGTGCTGAAGCAGGGCATTCTGGCATCCAAGTGGCTTGACCTTTATTAGTGAGCCTGGTTACCCCCTCTCGGAACCACAGACTTAGAAATCGCAAGCTCATATACAGTGCATAAAATATATTTATATAATATATTTATATATATACCCTTATACACCATTTTAAATAAAAAATATCAAAAAATTCTTCTAAGTCCCTCGGGAAAAGTGAAAGACGCGCACGTTCATTTTCAGAGCTCCTAGACCTTCCTATAAGAAGTTAGCCAAAAAGTAGCTTCGAAAAACGCTTAGGTTAAGTTTCAGAGTTGCTTCTAATGTACCAAAGCTGGACTTAGACATAATTTCACTCTCACAACATTATGGCTGGTTGGAGACAGTCCGAACCACAAGTACCGGGTCCATGGTTCTGGCCGTATACTGGGGGGACGGGGACGACTCCCATTAACCCCTGACTATACCGGGGATATGCTTATCACAATGCCTTTCTGGTCTGTGCTGAAGCAGGGCATTCTGGCAGCCAAGTGGCTTGACCTTTTTTAGTGAGCCTGGTTACCCCCTCTCGGAACCACAGACTTAGAAATCGCCAGCTCATATACAGTGCATAAAATATATTTATATATATACCCTTATACACCATTTTAATAAAAAATATCACAAAATTCTTCTAAGTCCCTCGAGAAGAGAGAAAGACGCGCACGTTCATTTTCAGAGCTCCTAGACCTTCCTATAAGAAGTTAGCCAAAAAGTAGCTTCGAAAAACGCTTAGGTTAAGTTTCAGAGTTGCTTCTAATGTACCAAAGCTGGATTTAGACATAATTTCACTCTCACAACATTATGGCTGGTTGGAGACAGTCCGAACCACAAGTACCGGGTCCATGGTACTGGGCGTATACTGGAGGAACGAGGACGACTCCCATTAACCCCTGACTATACCGGGGATACGCTTATCACAATGCCTTTCTGGTCTGTGCTGAAGCAGGGCATTCTAGCAGCCAAGTGGCTTGACCTTTATTAGTGAGCCTGGTTACCCCCTCTCGGAACCACAGACTTAGAAATCGCCAGCTCATATACAGTGCATAAAATATATTTATATAATATATTTATATATATACCCTTATACACCATTTTAATAAAAAATATCACAAAATTCTTCTAAGTCCCTCGGGAAGAGTGATAGACGCGCACGTTCATTTTCAGAGCTCCTAGACCTTCCTATAAGAAGTTAGCCAAAAAGTAGCTTCGAAAAACGCTTAGGTTAAGTTTAGGAGTTGCTTCTAATGTACCAAAGCTGGACTTAGACATAATTTCACTCTCACAACATTATGGCTGGTTGGAGAGTTCCGAACCACAAGTACCGGGTCCATGGTTCTGGGCATATACTGGGGTGACGGGGACGACTCCCATTAACCCCTGACTATACCGGGGATACGCTTATCACAATGCCTTTCTGGCCTGTGCTGAAGCAGGGCATTCTGGCAGCCAAGTTGCTTGACCTTTTTTAGTGAGCCAGGTTACCCCCTCTCGGAACCACAGACTTAGAAATCGCCAGCTCATATACAGTGCATAAAATATATTTATATATATACCCTTATACACCATTTTAATAAAAAATATCACAAAATTCTTCTAAGTCCCTCGCGAAGAGTGAAAGACGCGCACGTTCATTTTCAGATCTCATAGACTTTCCTATAAGAAGTTAGCCAAAAAGTAGCTTCGAAAAACGCTTAGGTTAAGTTTCAGAGTTGCTTCTAATGTACCAAAGCTGGACTTAGACATAATTTCACTCTCACAACTTTATGGCTGGTTGGAGACAGTCCGAACCACAAGTACCGGGTCCATGGTTCTGGGCGTATACTGGAGGAACGAGGACGACTCCCATTAACCCCTGACTATACCGGGGATACGCTTATCACAATGCCTTTCTGGTCTGTGCTGAAGCAGGGCATTCTGGCAGCCAAGTGGCTTGACCTTTATTAGTGGGCCTGGTTACCCCCTCTCGGAACCACAGACTTAGAAATCGCCAGCTCATATACAGTGCATAAAATATATTTATATAATATATTTATATATATACCCTTATACACCATTTTAATAAAAAATATCACAAAATTCTTCTAAGTCCCTCGGGAAGAGTGAAAGACGCGCACGTTCATTTTCAGAGCTCCTAGACCTTCCTATAAGAAGTTAGCCAAAAAGTAGCTTCGAAAAACGCTTAGGTTAAGTTTCAGAGTTGCTTCTAATGTACCAAAGCTGGACTTAGACATAATTTCACTCTCACAACATTATGGCTGGTTGGAGACAGTCCGAACCACAAGTACCGGGTCCATGGTTCTGGGCGTATACTGGGGGGACGGGGACGACTCCCATTAACCCCTGACTATACCGGGGATACGCTTATCACAATGCCTTTCTGGTCTGTGCTGAAGCAGGGCATTCTGGCAGCCAAGTGGCTTGACCTTTATTAGTGAGCCTGGTTACCCCCTCTCGGAACCACAGACTTAGAAATCGCCAGCTCATATACAGTGCATAAAATATATTTATATATATACCCTTATACACCATTTTAATAAAAAATATCACAAAATTCTTCTAAGTCCCTCGGGAAGAGTGAAAGACGCGCACGTTCATTTTCAGAGCTCCTAGACCTTCCTATAAGAAGTTAGCCAAAAAGTAGCTTCGAAAAATGCTTAGGTTAAGTTTCAGAGTTGCTTCTAATGTACCAAAGCTGGACTTAGATATAATTTCCCTCTCACAACATTATGGCTGGTTGGAGACAGTCCGAACCACAAGTACCGGGTCCATGGTTCTGGGCGTATACTGGGGGGACGGGGACGACTCACATTAACCCCTGACTATACCGGGGATACGCTTATTACAATGCCTTTCTGGTCTGTGCTGAAGCAGGGCATTCTGGCAGCCAAGTGGCTTGACCTTTATTAGTGAGCCTGGTTACCCCCTCTCGGAACCACAGACTTAGAAATCGCCAGCTCATATACAGTGCATAAAATATATTTATATATATACCCTTATACACCATTTTAATAAAAAATATCACAAAATTCTTCTAAGTCCCTCGGGAAGAGTGAAAGACGCGCACGTTCATTTTCAGATCTCCTAGACCTTAATATAAGATGTTAGCCAAGAAGTAGCTTCGAAAAACGCTTAGGTTAAGTTTCAGAGTTGCTTCTAATGTACCAAAGCTGGACTTAGACATAATTTCACTCTCACAACATTATGGCTGGTTGGAGACAGTCCGAACCACAAGTACCGGGTCCATGGTTCTGGGCGTATACTGGGGGGACGGGGACGACTCCCATTAACCCCTGACTATACCGGGGATACGCTTATCACAATGCCGTTCTGGTCTGTGCTGAAGCAGGGCATTCTGGCAGCCAAGTGGCTTGACCTTTATTAGTGAGCCTGGTTACCCCCTCTCGGAACCACAGACTTAGAAATCGCCAGCTCATATACAGTGCATAAAATATATTTTTATATATACCCTTATACACCATTTAAATAAAAAATATCACAAAATTCTTCTAAGTCCCTCGGGAAGAGTGAAAGACGCGCACGTTCATTTTGAGAGCTCCTAGACCTTCCTATAAGAAGTTAGCCGAAAAGTAGCTTCGAAAAACGCTTAGGTTAAGTTTCAGAGTTGCTTCTAATGTACCAAAGCTGGACTTAGACATAATTTCACTCTCACAACATTATGGCTGGTTGGAGACAGTCCGAACAACAAGTACCGGGTCCATGGTTCTGGGCGTATACTGGGGGGACGGGGACGACTCCCATTAACCCCTGACTATACCGGGGATACGCTTATCACAATGCCTTTCTGGTCTGTGCTGAAGCAGGGCATTCTGGCAGCCAAGTGGCTTGACCTTTATTAGTGAGCCTGGTTACCCCCTCTCGGAACCACAGACTTAGAAATCGCCAGCTCATATACAGTGCATAAAATATATTTATATAATATATTTATATATATACCCTTATACACCATTTTAATAAAAAATATCACAAAATTCTTCTAAGTCCCTCGGGAAGAGTGATAGACGCGCACGTTCATTTTTAGAGCTCCTAGACCTTCCTATAAGAAGTTAGCCAAAAAGTAGCTTCGAAAAACGCTTAGGTTAAGTTTCAGAGTTGCTTCTAATGTACCAAAGCTGGACTTAGACATAATTTCACTCTCACAACATTATGGCTGGTTGGAGACAGTCCGAACCACAAGTACCGGGTCCATGGTTCTGGGCGTATACTGGGGGGACGGGGACGACTCCCATTAACCCCTGACTATACCGGGAATACGCTTATCACAATGCCTTTCTGGCCTGTGCTGAAGCAGGGCATTCTGGCAGCCAAGTGGCTTGACCTTTTTTAGTGAGCCTGGTTACCCCCTCTCGGAACCACAGACTTAGAAATCGCCAGCTCATATACAGTGCATAAAATATATTTATATATATACCCTTATACACCATTTTAATAAAAAATATAACAAAATTCTTCTAAGTCCCTCGAGAAGAGTGAAAGACGCGCACGTTCATTTTCAGAGCTCCTAGACCTTCCTATAAGAAGTTAGCCAAAAAGTAGCTTCGAAAAACGCTTAGGTTAAGTTTCAGAGTTGCTTCTAATGTACCAAAGCTGGATTTAGACATAATTTCACTCTCACAACATTATGGCTGGTTGGAGACAGTCCGAACCACAAGTACCGGGTCCATGGTTCTGGGCGTATACTGGGGGGGCGGGGATGACTCCCATTAACCCCTGACTATACCGGGGATACGCTTATCACAATGCCGTTCTGGTCTGTGCTGAAGCAGGACATTCTGGCAGCCAAGTGGCTTGACCTTTATTAGTGAGCCTGGTTACCCCCTCTCGGAACCACAGACTTAGAAATCGCCAGCTCATATACAGTGCATAAAATATATTTATATATATATACCCTTATACACCATTTTAATAAAAAATATCACAAAATTCTTCTAAGTCCCTCGGAAAGAGTGAAAGACGCGCACGTTCATTTTAAGAGCTCCTAGACCTTCCTATAAGAAGTTAGCCAAAAAGTAGCTTCGAAAAACGCTTAGGTTAAGTTTCAGAGTTGCTTCTAATGTACCAAAGCTGGACTTAGACATAATTTCACTCTCACAACATTATGGCTGGTTGGAGACAGTCCGATCCACAAGTACCGGGTCCATGGTTATGGGCGTATACTGGGGGGACGGGGACGACTCCCATTAACCCCTGACTATACCGGGGATACGCTTATCACAATGCCTTTCTGGTCTATGCTGAAGCAGGGCATTCTGACAGCCAAGTGGCTTGACCTTTATTAGTGAGCCTGGTTACCCCCTCTCGGAACCACAGACTTAGAAATCGCCAGCTCATATACAGTGCATAAAATATATTTATATATATACCCTTATACACCATTTTAATAAAAAATATCACAAAATTCTTCTAAGTCCCTCGGGAAGAGTGAAAGACTCGCACGTTCATTTTCAGAGCTCCTAGACCTTCCTATAAGAAGTTAGCCAAAAAGTAGCTTCGAAAAACGCTTAGGTTAAGTTTCAGAGTTGCTTCTAATGTACCAAAGCTGGACTTAGACATAATTTCACTCTCACAACATTATGGCTGGTTGGAGACAGTCCGAACCACAAGTACTGGGTTCATGGTACTGGGCGTATACTGGGGGGACGAGGACGACTCCCATTAACCCCTGACTATACCGGGGATACACTTATCACAATGCCTTTCTGGTCTGTGCTGAAGCAGGGCCTTCTGGCAGCCAAGTGGCTTGACCTTTATTAGTGAGCCTGGTTACCCCCTCTCGGAACCACAGACTTCGAAATCGCCAGCTCATATACAGTGCATAAAATATATTTATATAATATATTTATATATATACCCTTATACACCATTTTAATAAAAAATATCACAAAATTCTTCTAAGTCCCTCGGGAAGAGTGAAAGACGCGCACGTTCATTTTCAGAGCTCCTAGACCTTCCTATAAGAAGTTAGCCAAAAAGTAGCTTCGAAAAACGCTTAGGTTAAGTTTCAGAGTTGCTTCTAATGTACCAAAGCTGGACTTAGACATAATTTCACTCTCACAACATTATGGCTGGTTGGAGAGAGTCCGAACCACAAGTACCTGGTCCATGGTTCTGGGCGTATACTGGGGGGACGGGGACGACTCCCATTAACCCCTGACTATACCGGGGATACGCTTATCACAATTCCTTTCTGGTCTGTGCTGAAGCAGGGCATTCTGGCAGCCAAGTTGCTTGACCTTTATTAGTGAGCCTGATTACCCCCTCTCGGAACCACAGACTTAGAAATCGCCAGCTCATATACAGTGCATAAAATATATTTATATATATACCCTTATACACCATTTTAATAAAAAATATCACAAAATTCTTCTAAGTCCCTCGGGAAGAGTGAAAGACGCGCACGTTCATTTTCAGAGCTCCTAGACCTTCCTATAAGAAGTTAGCCAAAAAGTAGCTTCGAAAAAACGCTTAGGTTAAGTTTCAGAATTTCTTCTAATGTACCAAGGCTGGATTTAGACATAATTTCCCTCTCACAACATTATGGCTGGTTGGAGACAGTCCGAACCACAAGTACCGGGTCCATGGTACTGGGCGTATACTGGGGGGACGAGGACGACTCCCATTAACCCCTGACTATACCGGGGATACGCTTATCACAATGCCTTTCTGGTCTGTGCTGAAGCAGGGCATTCTGGCAGCCAAGTGGCTTGACCTTTATTAGTGAGCCTGGTTACCCCCTCTCGGAACCACAGACTTAGAAATCGCCAGCTCATATACAGTGCATAAAATATATTTATATAATATATTTATATATATACCCTTATACACCATTTTAATAAAAAATATCACAAAATTCTTCTAAGTCCCTCGGGAAGAGTGAAAGACGCGCACGTTCATTTTCAGAGCTCCAAAAGCTTCCTATAAGAAGTTAGCCAAAAAGTAGCTTCGAAAAACGCTTAGGTTAAGTTTCAGAGTTGCTTCTAATGTACCAAAGCTGGATTTAGACATAATTTCACTCTCACAACATTATGGCTGGTTGGAGACAGTCCGAACCACAAGTACCGGGTCCATGGTACTGGGCGTATACTGGAGGAACGAGGACGACTCCCATTAACCCCTGACTATACCGGGGATACGCTTATCACAATGCCTTTCTGGTCTGTGCTGAAGCAGGGCATTCTGGCAGCCAAGTGGCTTGACCTTTATTAGTGAGCCTGGTTACCCCCTCTCGGAACCACAGACTTAGAAATCGCCAGCTCATATACAGTGAATAAAATATATTTATATAATATATTTATATATATACCCTTATACACCATTTTAATAAAAAATATCACAAAATTCTTCTAAGTCCCTCGGGAAGAGTGAAAGACGCGCACGTTCATTTTCAGAGCTCCTAGACCTTCCTATAAGAAGTTAGCCAAAAAGTAGCTTCGAAAAAACGCTTAGGTTAAGTTTCAGAGTTGCTTCTAATGTACCAAGGCTGGACTTAGACATAATTTCACTCTCACAACATTATGGCTGGTTGGAGACAGTCCGAACCACAAGTACCGGGTCCATGGTACTGGGCGTATACTGGGGGGACGAGGACGACTCCCATTAACCCCTGACTATACCGGGGATACGCTTATCACAATGCCTTTCTGGTCTGTGCTGAAGCAGGGCATTCTGGCAGCCAAGTGGCTTGACCTTTATTAGTGAGCCTGGTTACCCCCTCTCGGAACCACAGACTTAGAAATCGCCAGCTCATATACAGTGCATAAAATATATTTATATAATATATTTATATATATACCCTTATACACCATTTTAATTAAAAATATCACAAAATTCTTCTAAGTCCCTCGGGAAGAGTGAAAGACGCGCACGTTCATTTTCAGAGCTCCAAAAGCTTCCTATAAGAAGTTAGCCAAAAAGTAGCTTCGAAAAACGCTTAGGTTAAGTTTCAGAGTTGCTTCTAATGTACCAAAGCTGGACTTAGACATAATTTCACTCTCACAACATTATGGCTGGTTGGAGAGAGTCCGAACCACAAGTACCGGGTCCATGGTTCTGGGCGTATACTGGGGGGACGGGGACGACTCCCATTAACCCCTGACTATACCGGGGATACGCTTATCACAATGCCTTTCTGGTCTGTGCTGAAGCAAGGCATTCTGGCAGCCAAGTGGCTTGACCTTTTTTAGTGAGCCTGGTTACCCCCTCTCGGAACCACAGACTTAGAAATCGCCAGCTCATATACAGTGCATAAAATATATTTATATATATACCCTTATACACCATTTTAATAAAAAATATCACAAAATTCTTCTAAGTCCCTCGGGAAGAGTGAAAGACGCGCACGTTCATTTTCAGATCTCCTAGACCTTCCTATAAGAAGTTAGCCAAAAAGTAGCTTCGAAAAACGCTTAGGTTAAGTTTCAGAGTTGCTTCTAATGTACCAAAGCTGGATTTAGACATAATTTCACTCTCACAACATTATGGCTGGTTGGAGAGTTCTGAACCACAAGTACCGGGTCCATGGTTCTGGGCGTATACTGGGGGGACGGGGACGACTCCCATTAACCCCTGACTATACCGGGGATACGCTTATCACAATGCCTTTCTGGCCTGTGCTGAAGCAGGGCATTCTGGCAGCCAAGTGGCTTGACCTTTTTTAGTGAGCCTGGTTACCCCCTCTCGGAACCACAGACTTAGAAATCGCCAGCTCATATACAGTGCATAAAATATATTTATATATATACCCTTATACACCATTTTAATAAAAAATATCACAAAATTCTTCTAAGTCCCTCGGGAAGAGTGAAAGACGCGCACCTTCATTTTCAGATCTCCTAGACCTTCCTATAAGAAGTTAGCCAAAAAGTAGCTTCGAAAAACGCTTAGGTTAAGTTTCAGAGTTGCTTCTAATGTACCAAAGCTGGATTTAGACATAATTTCACTCTCACAACATTATGGCTGGTTGGAGAGTTCCGAACCACAAGTACCGGGTCCATGGTTCTGGGCGTATACTGGGGGGACGGGGACGACTCCCATTAACCCCTGACTATACCGGGGATACGCTTATCACAATGCCTTTCTGGCCTGTGCTGAAGCAGGGCATTCTGGCAGCCAAGTGGCTTGACCTTTTTTAGTGAGCCTGGTTACCCCCTCTCGGAACCACAGACTTAGAAATCGCCAGCTCATATACAGTGCATAAAATATATTTATATATATACCCTTATACACCATTTTAATAAAAAATATCACAAAATTCTTCTAAGTCCCTCGGGAAGAGTGAAAGACTCGCACGTTCATTTTCAGAGCTCCTAGACCTTCCTATAAGAAGTTAGCCAAAAAGTAGCTTCGAAAAACGCTTAGGTTAAGTTTCAGAGTTGCTTCTAATGTACCAAAGCTGGACTTAGACATAATTTCACTCTCACAACATTATGGCTGGTTGGAGACAGTCCGAACCACAAGTACTGGGTTCATGGTACTGGGCGTATACTGGGGGGACGAGGACGACTCCCATTAACCCCTGACTATACCGGGGATACACTTATCACAATGCCTTTCTGGTCTGTGCTGAAGCAGGGCCTTCTGGCAGCCAAGTGGCTTGACCTTTATTAGTGAGCCTGGTTACCCCCTCTCGGAACCACAGACTTCGAAATCGCCAGCTCATATACAGTGCATAAAATATATTTATATAATATATTTATATATATACCCTTATACACCATTTTAATAAAAAATATCACAAAATTCTTCTAAGTCCCTCGGGAAGAGTGAAAGACGCGCACGTTCATTTTCAGAGCTCCTAGACCTTCCTATAAGAAGTTAGCCAAAAAGTAGCTTCGAAAAACGCTTAGGTTAAGTTTCAGAGTTGCTTCTAATGTACCAAAGCTGGACTTAGACATAATTTCACTCTCACAACATTATGGCTGGTTGGAGAGAGTCCGAACCACAAGTACCTGGTCCATGGTTCTGGGCGTATACTGGGGGGACGGGGACGACTCCCATTAACCCCTGACTATACCGGGGATACGCTTATCACAATTCCTTTCTGGTCTGTGCTGAAGCAGGGCATTCTGGCAGCCAAGTTGCTTGACCTTTATTAGTGAGCCTGGTTACCCCCTCTCGGAACCACAGACTTAGAAATCGCCAGCTCATATACAGTGCATAAAATATATTTATATATATACCCTTATACACCATTTTAATAAAAAATATCACAAAATTCTTCTAAGTCCCTCGGGAAGAGTGAAAGACGCGCACGTTCATTTTCAGAGCTCCTAGACCTTCCTATAAGAAGTTAGCCAAAAAGTAGCTTCGAAAAAACGCTTAGGTTAAGTTTCAGAATTTCTTCTAATGTACCAAGGCTGGATTTAGACATAATTTCCCTCTCACAACATTATGGCTGGTTGGAGACAGTCCGAACCACAAGTACCGGGTCCATGGTACTGGGCGTATACTGGGGGGACGAGGACGACTCCCATTAACCCCTGACTATACCGGGGATACGCTTATCACAATGCCTTTCTGGTCTGTGCTGAAGCAGGGCATTCTGGCAGCCAAGTGGCTTGACCTTTATTAGTGAGCCTGGTTACCCCCTCTCGGAACCACAGACTTAGAAATCGCCAGCTCATATACAGTGCATAAAATATATTTATATAATATATTTATATATATACCCTTATACACCATTTTAATAAAAAATATCACAAAATTCTTCTAAGTCCCTCGGGAAGAGTGAAAGACGCGCACGTTCATTTTCAGAGCTCCAAAAGCTTCCTATAAGAAGTTAGCCAAAAAGTAGCTTCGAAAACCGCTTAGGTTAAGTTTCAGAGTTGCTTCTAATGTACCAAAGCTGGATTTAGACATAATTTCACTCTCACAACATTATGGCTGGTTGGAGACAGTCCGAACCACAAGTACCGGGTCCATGGTACTGGGCGTATACTGGAGGAACGAGGACGACTCCCATTAACCCCTGACTATACCGGGGATACGCTTATCACAATGCCTTTCTGGTCTGTGCTGAAGCAGGGCATTCTGGCAGCCAAGTGGCTTGACCTTTATTAGTGAGCCTGGTTACCCCCTCTCGGAACCACAGACTTAGAAATCGCCAGCTCATATACAGTGAATAAAATATATTTATATAATATATTTATATATATACCCTTATACACCATTTTAATAAAAAATATCACAAAATTCTTCTAAGTCCCTCGGGAAGAGTGAAAGACGCGCACGTTCATTTTCAGAGCTCCTAGACCTTCCTATAAGAAGTTAGCCAAAAAGTAGCTTCGAAAAAACGCTTAGGTTAAGTTTCAGAGTTGCTTCTAATGTACCAAGGCTGGACTTAGACATAATTTCACTCTCACAACATTATGGCTGGTTGGAGACAGTCCGAACCACAAGTACCGGGTCCATGGTACTGGGCGTATACTGGGGGGACGAGGACGACTCCCATTAACCCCTGACTATACCGGGGATACGCTTATCACAATGCCTTTCTGGTCTGTGCTGAAGCAGGGCATTCTGGCAGCCAAGTGGCTTGACCTTTATTAGTGAGCCTGGTTACCCCCTCTCGGAACCACAGACTTAGAAATCGCCAGCTCATATACAGTGCATAAAATATATTTATATAATATATTTATATATATACCCTTATACACCATTTTAATAAAAAATATCACAAAATTCTTCTAAGTCCCTCGGGAAGAGTGAAAGACGCGCACGTTCATTTTCAGAGCTCCAAAAGCTTCCTATAAGAAGTTAGCCAAAAAGTAGCTTCGAAAAACGCTTAGGTTAAGTTTCAGAGTTGCTTCTAATGTACCAAAGCTGGACTTAGACATAATTTCACTCTCACAACATTATGGCTGGTTGGAGAGAGTCCGAACCACAAGTACCGGGTCCATGGTTCTGGGCGTATACTGGGGGGACGGGGACGACTCCCATTAACCCCTGACTATACCGGGGATACGCTTATCACAATGCCTTTCTGGTCTGTGCTGAAGCAGGGCATTCTGGCAGCCAAGTGGCTTGACCTTTTTTAGTGAGCCTGGTTACCCCCTCTCGGAACCACAGACTTAGAAATCGCCAGCTCATATACAGTGCATAAAATATATTTATATATATACCCTTATACACCATTTTAATAAAAAATATCACAAAATTCTTCTAAGTCCCTCGGGAAGAGTGAAAGACGCGCACGTTCATTTTCAGATCTCCTAGACCTTCCTATAAGAAGTTAGCCAAAAAGTAGCTTCGAAAAACGCTTAGGTTAAGTTTCAGAGTTGCTTCTAATGTACCAAAGCTGGATTTAGACATAATTTCACTCTCACAACATTATGGCTGGTTGGAGAGTTCTGAACCACAAGTACCGGGTCCATGGTTCTGGGCGTATACTGGGGGGACGGGGACGACTCCCATTAACCCCTGACTATACCGGGGATACGCTTATCACAATGCCTTTCTGGCCTGTGCTGAAGCAGGGCATTCTGGCAGCCAAGTGGCTTGACCTTTTTTAGTGAGCCTGGTTACCCCCTCTCGGAACCACAGACTTAGAAATCGCCAGCTCATATACAGTGCATAAAATATATTTATATATATACCCTTATACACCATTTTAATAAAAAATATCACAAAATTCTTCTAAGTCCCTCGGGAAGAGTGAAAGACGCGCACCTTCATTTTCAGATCTCCTAGACCTTCCTATAAGAAGTTAGCCAAAAAGTAGCTTCGAAAAACGCTTAGGTTAAGTTTCAGAGTTGCTTCTAATGTACCAAAGCTGGATTTAGACATAATTTCACTCTCACAACATTATGGCTGGTTGGAGAGTTCCGAACCACAAGTACCGGGTCCATGGTTCTGGGCGTATACTGGGGGGACGGGGACGACTCCCATTAACCCCTGACTATACCGGGGATACGCTTATCACAATGCCTTTCTGGCCTGTGCTGAAGCAGGGCATTCTGGCAGCCAAGTGGCTTGACCTTTTTTAGTGAGCCTGGTTACCCCCTCTCGGAACCACAGACTTAGAAATCGCCAGCTCATATACAGTGCATAAAATATATTTATATATATACCCTTATACACCATTTTAATAAAAAATATCACAAAATTCTTCTAAGTCCCTCGGGAAGAGTGAAAGACGCGCACCTTCATTTTCAGATCTCCTAGACCTTCCTATAAGAAGTTAGCCAAAAAGTAGCTTCGAAAAACGCTTAAGTTAAGTTTCAGAGTTGCTTCTAATGTACCAAAGCTGGACTTAGACATAATTTCACTCTCACAACATTATGGCTGGTTGGAGAGAGTCCGAACCACAAGTACCGGGTCCATGGTTCTTGCCGTATACTGGGGGGACGGGGACGACTCCCATTAACCCCTGACTATACCGGGGATATGCTTATCACAATGCCTTTCTGGTCTGTGCTGAAGCAGGGCATTCTGGCAGCCAAGTGGCTTGACCTTTTTTAGTGAGCCTGGTTACCCCCTCTCGGAACCACAGACTTAGAAATCGCCAGCTCATATACAGTGCATAAAATATATTTATATATATACCCTTATACACCATTTTAATAAAAAATATCACAAAATTCTTCTAAGTCCCTCGAGAAGAGAGAAAGACGCGCACGTTCATTTTCAGAGCTCCTAGACCTTCCTATAAGAAGTTAGCCAAAAAGTAGCTTCGAAAAACGCTTAGGTTAAGTTTCAGAGTTGCTTCTAATGTACCAAAGCTGGATTTAGACATAATTTCACTCTCACAACATTATGGCTGGTTGGAGACAGTCCGAACCACAAGTACCGGGTCCATGGTACTGGGCGTATACTGGAGGAACGAGGACGACTCCCATTAACCCCTGACTATACCGGGGATACGCTTATCACAATGCCTTTCTGGTCTGTGCTGAAGCAGGGCATTCTGGCAGCCAAGTGGCTTGACCTTTATTAGTGAGCCTGGTTACCCCCTCTCGGAACCACAGACTTAGAAATCGCCAGCTCATATACAGTGCATAAAATATATTTATATAATATATTTATATTTATACCCTTATACACCATTTTAATAAAAAATATCACAAAATTCTTCTAAGTCCCTCGGGAAGAGTGATAGACGCGCACGTTCATTTTCAGAGCTCCTAGACCTTCCTATAAGAAGTTAGCCAAAAAGTAGCTTCGAAAAACGCTTAGGTTAAGTTTAGGAGTTGCTTCTAATGTACCAAAGCTGGACTTAGACATAATTTCACTCTCACAACATTATGGCTGGTTGGAGAGTTCCGTACCACAAGTACCGGGTCCATGGTTCTGGGCATATACTGGGGTGACGGGGACGACTCCCATTAACCCCTGACTATACCCGGGATACGCTTATCACAATGCCTTTCTGGCCTGTGCTGAAGTAGGGCATTCTGGCAGCCAAGTTGCTTGACCTTTTTTAGTGAGCCTGGTTACCCCCTCTCGGAACCACAGACTTAGAAATCGCCAGCTCATATACAGTGCATAAAATATATTTATATATATACCCTTATACACCATTTTAATAAAAAATATCACAAAATTCTTCTAAGTCCCTCGGGAAGAGTGAAAGACGCGCACGTTCATTTTCAGATCTCATAGACTTTCCTATAAGAAGTTAGCCAAAAAGTAGCTTCGAAAAACGCTTAGGTTAAGTTTCAGAGTTGCTTCTAATGTACCAAAGCTGGACTTAGACATAATTTCACTCTCACAACTTTATGGCTGGTTGGAGACAGTCCGAACCACAAGTACCGGGTCCATGGTTCTGGGCGTATACTGGAGGAACGAGGACGACTCCCATTAACCCCTGACTATACCGGGGATACGCTTATCACAATGCCTTTCTGGTCTGTGCTGAAGCAGGGCATTCTGGCAGCCAAGTGGCTTGACCTTTATTAGTGAGCCTGGTTACCCCCTCTCGGAACCACAGACTTAGAAATCGCCAGCTCATATACAGTGCATAAAATATATTTATATAATATATTTATATATATACCCTTATACACCATTTTAATAAAAAATATCACAAAATTCTTCTAAGTCCCTCGGGAAGAGTGAAAGACGCGCACGTTCATTTTCAGAGCTCCTAGACCTTCCTATAAGAAGTTAGCCAAAAAGTAGCTTCGAAAAACGCTTAGGTTAAGTTTCAGAGTTGCTTCTAATGTACCAAAGCTGGACTTAGACATAATTTCACTCTCACAACATTATGGCTGGTTGGAGACAGTCCGAACCACAAGTACCGGGTCCATGGTTCTGGGCGTATACTGGGGGGACGGGGACGACTCCCATTAACCCCTGACTATACCGGGGATACGCTTATCACAATGCCTTTCTGGTCTGTGCTGAAGGAGGACATTCTGGCAGCCAAGTGGCTTGACCTTTATTAGTGAGCCTGGTTACCCCCTCTCGGAACCACAGACTTAGAAATCGCCAGCTCATATACAGTGCACAAAATATATTTATATATATACCCTTATACACCATTTTAATAAAAAATATCACAAAATTCTTCTAAGTCCCTCGGGAAGAGTGAAAGACGCGCACGTTCATTTTCAGAGCTCCTAGACCTTCCTATAAGAAGTTAGCCAAAAAGTAGCTTCGAAAAATGCTTAGGTTAAGTTTCAGAGTTGCTTCTAATGTACCAAAGCTGGACTTAGATATAATTTCCCTCTCACAACATTATGGCTGGTTGGAGACAGTCCGAACCACAAGTACCGGGTCCATGGTTCTGGGCGTATACTGGGGGGACGGGGACGACTCCCATTAACCCCTGACTATACCGGGGATACGCTTATTACAATGCCTTTCTGGTCTGTGCTGAAGCAGGGCATTCTGGCAGCCAAGTGGCTTGACCTTTATTAGTGAGCCTGGTTACCCCCTCTCGGAACCACAGACTTAGAAATCGCCAGCTCATATACAGTGCATAAAATATATTTATATATATACCCTTATACACCATTTTAATAAAAAATATCACAAAATTCTTCTAAGTCCCTCGGGAAGAGTGAAAGACGCGCACGTTCATTTTCAGATCTCCTAGACCTTAATATAAGAAGTTAGCCAAAAAGTAGCTTCGAAAAACGCTTAGGTTAAGTTTCAGAGTTGCTTCTAATGTACCAAAGCTGGACTTAGACATAATTTCACTCTCACAACATTATGGCTGGTTGGAGACAGTCCGAACCACAAGTACCGGGTCCATGGTTCTGGGCGTATACTGGGGGGACGGGGACGACTCCCATTAACCCCTGACTATACCGGGGATACGCTTATCACAATGCCGTTCTGGTCTGTGCTGAAGCAGGGCATTCTGGCAGCCAAGTGGCTTGACCTTTATTAGTGAGCCTGGTTACCCCCTCTCGGAACCACAGACTTAGAAATCGCCAGCTCATATACAGTGCATAAAATATATTTTTATATATACCCTTATACACCATTTAAATAAAAAATATCACAAAATTCTTCTAAGTCCCTCGGGAAGAGTGAAAGACGCGCACGTTCATTTTGAGAGCTCCTAGACCTTCCTATAAGAAGTTAGCCAAAAAGTAGCTTCGAAAAACGCTTAGGTTAAGTTTAGGAGTTGCTTCTAATGTACCAAAGCTGGACTTAGACATAATTTCACTCTCACAACATTATGGCTGGTTGGAGACAGTCCGAACCACAAGTACCGGGTCCATGGTTCTGGGCGTATACTGGGGGGACGGGGACGACTCCCATTAACCCCTGACTATACCGGGGATACGCTTATCACAATGCCTTTCTGGTCTGTGCTGAAGCAGGGCATTCTGGCAGCCAAGTGGCTTGACCTTTATTAGTGAGCCTGGTTACCCCCTCTCGGAACCACAGACTTAGAAATCGCCAGCTCATATACAGTGCATAAAATATATTTATATAATATATTTATATATATACCCTTATACACCATTTTAATAAAAAATATCACAAAATTCTTCTAAGTCCCTCGGGAAGAGTGAAAGACGCGCACGTTCATTTTCAGAGCTCCTAGTCCTTCCTATAAGAAGTTAGCCAAAAAGTAGCTTCGAAAAACGCTTAGGTTAAGTTTCAGAGTTGCTTCTAATGTACCAAAGCTGGACTTAGACATAATTTCACTCTCACAACATTATGGCTGGTTGGAGACAGTCCGAACCACAAGTACCGGGTCCATGGTTCTGGGCGTATACTGGGGGGACGGGGACGACTCCCATTAACCCCTGACTATACCGGGGATACGCTTATCACAATGCCTTTCTGGTCTGTGCTGAAGCAGGGCATTCTGGCAGCCAAGTGGCTTGACCTTTTTTAATGAGCCTGGTTACCCCCTCTCGGAACCACAGACTTAGAAATCGCCAGCTCATATACAGTGCATAAAATATATTTATATATATACCCTTATACACCATTTTAATAAAAAATATCACAAAATTCTTCTAAGTCCCTCGGAAAGAGTGAAAGACGCGCACGTTCATTTTCAGAGCTCCTAGACCTTCCTATAAGAAGTTAGCCAAAAAGTAGCTTCGAAAAACGCTTAGGTTAAGTTTCAGAGTTGCTTCTAATGTACCAAAGCTGGACTTAGACATAATTTCACTCTCACAACATTATGGCTGGTTGGAGAGAGTCCGAACCACAAGTACCGGGTCCATGGTTCTGGGCGTATACTGGGGGGACGGGGACGACTCCCATTAACCCCTGACTATACCGGGGATACGCTTATCACAATGCCTTTCTGGTCTGTGCTGAAGCAGGGCATTCTGGCAGCCAAGTGGCTTGACCTTTATTAGTGAGCCTGGTTACCCCCTCTCGGAACCACAGACTTAGAAATCGCCAGCTCATATACAGTGCATAAAATATATTTATATATATACCCTTATACACCATTTTAATAAAAAATATCACAAAATTCTTCTAAGTCCCTCGGAAAGAGTGAAAGACGCGCACGTTCATTTTCAGAGCTCCTAGACCTTCCTATAAGAAGTTAGCCAAAAAGTAGCTTCGAAAAACGCTTAGGTTAAGTTTCAGAGTTGCTTCTAATGTACCAAAGCTGGATTTAGACATAATTTCACTCTCACAACATTATGGCTGGTTGGAGACAGTCCGAACCACAAGTACCGGGTCCATGGTACTGGGCGTATACTGGGGGGACGAGGACGACTCCCATTAACCCCTGACTATACCGGGGATACGCTTATCAAAATGCCTTTCTGGTCTGTGCTGAAGCAGGGCATTCTGGCAGCCAAGTGGCTTGACCTTTATTAGTGAGCCTGTTTACCCACTCTCGGTACCACAGACTTAGAAATTGCCAGCTCATATACAGTGCATAAAATATATTTATATAATATATTTATATATATACCCTTATACACCATTTTAATAAAAAATATCACAAAATTCTTCTAAGTCCCTCGGGAAGAGTGAAAGACGCGCACGTTCATTTTCAGAGCTCCTAGTCCTTCCTATAAGAAGTTAGCCAAAAAGTAGCTTCGAAAAACGCTTAGGTTAAGTTTCAGAGTTGCTTCTAATGTACCAAAGCTGGACTTAGACATAATTTCACTCTCACAACATTATGGCTGGTTGGAGACAGTCCGAACCACAAGTACCGGGTCCATGGTTCTGGGCGTATACTGGGGGGACGGGGACGACTCCCATTAACCCCTGACTATACCGGGGATACGCTTATCACAATGCCTTTCTGGTCTGTGCTGAAGCAGGGCATTCTGGCAGCCAAGTGGCTTGACCTTTTTTAATGAGCCTGGTTACCCCCTCTCGGAACCACAGACTTTGAAATCGCCAGCTCATATACAGTGCATAAAATATATTTATATATATACCCTTATACACCATTTTAATAAAAAATATCACAAAATTCTTCTAAGTCCCTCGGGAAGAGTGAAAGACGCGCACGTTCATTTTCAGATCTCCTAGACCTTCCTATAAGAAGTTAGCCAAAAAGTAGCTTCGAAAAACGCTTAAGTTAAGTTTCAGAGTTGCTTCTAATGTACCAAAGCTGGACTTAGACATAATTTCAATCTCACAACATTATGGCTGGTTGGAGACAGTCTGAACCACAAGTACCTGGTCCATGGTTCTGGGAGTATACTGGGGGGACGGGGACGACTCCCATTAACCCCTGACTATACCGGGGATACGCTTATCACAATTCCTTTCTGGTCTGTGCTGAAGCAGGGCATTCTGGCAGCCAAGTGGCTTGACCTTTATTAGTGAGCCTGATTACCCCCTCTCGGAACCACAGACTTAGAAATCGCCAGCTCATATACAGTGCATAAAATATATTTATATATATACCCTTATACACCATTTTAATAAAAAATATCACAAAATTCTTCTAAGTCCCTCGGGAAGAGTGAAAGACGCGCACGTTCATTTTCAGAGCTCCTAGACCTTAATATAAGAAGTTAGCCAAAAAGTAGCTTCGAAAAACGCTTAGGTTAAGTTTCAGAGTTGCTTCTAATGTACCAAAGCTGGACTTAGACATAATTTCACTCTCACAACATTATGGCTGGTTGGAGACAGTCCGAACCACAAGTACCGGGTCCATGGTTCTGGGCGTATACTGGGGGGACGGGGACGACTCCCATTAACCCCTGACTATACCGGGGATACGCTTATCACAATGCCTTTCTGGTCTGTGCTGAAGCAGGGCATTCTGGCAGCCAAGTGGCTTGACCTTTATTAGTGAGCCTGGTTACCCCCTCTCGGAACCACAGACTTAGAAATCGCCAGCTCATATACAGTGCATAAAATATATTTATATATATACCCTTATACACCATTTTAATAAAAAATATCACAAAATTCTTCTAAGTCCCTCGGGAAGAGTGAAAGACGCGCACGTTCATTTTCAGATCTCCTAGACCTTCCTATAAGAAGTTAGCCAAAAAGTAGCTTCGAAAAACGCTTAAGTTAAGTTTCAGAGTTGCTTCTAATGTACCAAAGCTGGACTTAGACATAATTTCAATCTCACAACATTATGGCTGGTTGGAGACAGTCCGAACCACAAGTACCTGGTCCATGGTTCTGGGAGTATACTGGGGGGACGGGGACGACTCCCATTAACCCCTGACTATACCGGGGATACGCTTATCACAATTCCTTTCTGGTCTGTGCTGAAGCAGGGCATTCTGGCAGCCAAGTGGCTTGACCTTTATTAGTGAGCCTGATTACCCCCTCTCGGAACCACAGACTTAGAAATCGCCAGCTCAAATACAGTGCATAAAATATATTTATATATATACCCTTATACACCATTTTAATAAAAAATATCACAAAATTCTTCTAAGTCCCTCGGGAAGAGTGAAAGACGCGCACGTTCATTTTCAGAGCTCCTAGACCTTCCTATAAGAAGTTAGCCAAAAAGTAGCTTCGAAAAACGCTTAGGTTAAGTTTCAGAGTTGCTTCTAATGTACCAAAGCTGGACTTAGACACAATTTCACTCTCACAACATTATGGCTGGTTGGAGACAGTCCGAACCACAAGTACCGGGTCCATGGTTCTGGGCGTATACTGGGGGGACGGGGACGACTCCCATTAACCCCTGACTATACCGGGGATACGCTTATCACAATGCCTTTCTGGTCTGTGCTGAAGCAGGGCATTCTGGCAGCCAAGTGGCTTGACCTTTATTAGTGAGCCTGGTTACCCCCTCTCGGAACCACAGACTTAGAAATCGCCAGCTCATATACAGTGCATAAAATATATTTATATATATACCCTTATACACCATTTTAATAAAAAATATCACAAAATTCTTCTACTGTAAGTCCCTCGGGAAGAGTGAAAGACGCGCACGTTCATTTTCAGATCTCCTAGACCTTCCTATAAGAAGTTAGCCAAAAAGTAGCTTCGAAAAACTCTTAAGTTAAGTTTCAGAGTTGCTTCTAATGTACCAAAGCTGGACTTAGACATAATTTCAATCTCACAACATTATGGCTGGTTGGAGACAGTCCGAACCACAAGTACCTGGTCCATGGTTCTGGGAGTATACTGGAGGGACGGGGACGACTCCCATTAACCCCTGACTATACCGGGGATACGCTTATCACAATTCCTTTCTGGTCTGTGCTGAAGCAGGGCATTCTGGCAGCCAAGTGGCTTGACCTTTATTAGTGAGCCTGATTACCCCCTCTCGGAACCACAGACTTAGAAATCGCCAGCTCATATACAGTGCATAAAATATATTTATATATATACCCTTATACACCATTTTAATAAAAAATATCACAAAATTCTTCTAAGTCCCTCGGGAAGAGTGAAAGACGCGCACATTCATTTTAAGAGCTCCTAGACCTTCCTATAAGAAGTTAGCCAAAAAGTAGCTTCGAAAAACGCTTAGGTTAAGTTTCAGAGTTGCTTCTAATGTACCAAAGCTGGACTTAGACATAATTTCACTCTCACAACATTATGGCTGGTTGGAGACAGTCCGAACCACAAGTACCGGGTCCATGGTTCTGGGCGTATACTGGGGGGACGGGGACGACTCCCATTAACCCCTGACTATACCGGGGATACGCTTATCACAATGCATTTCTGGTCTGTTCTGAAGCAGGGCATTCTGGCAGCCAAGTGGCTTGACCTTTATTAGTGAGCCTGGTTACCCCCTCTCGGAACCACAGACTTAGAAATCGCCAGCTCATATACAGTGCATAAAATATATTTATATAATATATTTATATATATACCCTTATACACCATTTTAATAAAAAATATCACAAAATTCTTCTAAGTCCCTCGGGAAGAGTGAAAGACGCACACGTTCATTTTCAGAGCTCCTAGACCTTCCTATAAGAAGTTAGCCAAAAAGTAGCATCGAAAAACGCTTAGGTTAAGTTTCAGAGTAGCTTCTAATGTACCAAAGCTGGACTTAGACATAATTTCACTCTCACAACATTATGGCTGGTTGGAGAGAGTCCTAACCACAAGTACCGGGTCCATGGTTCTGGGCGTATACTGGGGGGACGATAATGACTCCCATTAACCCCTGACTATACCGGGGATACGCTTATCACAATGCCTTTCTGGTCTGTGCTGAAGCAGGGCATTCTGGCAGCCAAGTGGCTTGACCTTTATTAGTGAGCCTGGTTACCCCCTCTCGGAACCACAGACTTAGAAATCGCCAGCTCATATACATTGCATACAATATATTTATATAATA
Organism: Ascaphus truei; assembly: GCF_040206685.1. Taxonomy (NCBI): domain Eukaryota; kingdom Metazoa; phylum Chordata; class Amphibia; order Anura; family Ascaphidae; genus Ascaphus; species Ascaphus truei. Next base: position 590,118 of record NW_027455302.1, read on the forward strand.
TATTTATATATATACCCTTATACAGTACACCATTTTAATAAAAAATATCACAAAATTCTTCTAAGTCCCTCGGGAAGAGTGAAAGACGCGCACGTTCATTTTCAGAGCTCCTAGACCTTCCTATAAGAAATTAGCCAAAAAGTAGCTTCGAAAAACGCTTAGGTTAAGTTTCAGAGTTGCTTCTAATGTACCAAAGCTGGACTTAGACATAATTTCACTCTCACAACATTATGGCTGGTTGGAGACAGTCCGAACCACAAGTACCGGGTCCATGGTTCTGGGCGTATACTGGGGGGACGGGGACGACTCCCATTAACCCCTGACTATACCGGGGATACGCTTATCACAATGCCTTTCTGGTCTGTGCTGAAGCAGGGCATTCTGGCAGCCAAGTGGCTTGACCTTTTTTAGTGAGCCTGGTTACCCCCTCTCGGAACCACAGACTTAGAAATCGCCAGCTCATATACAGTGCATAAAATATATTTATATATATACCCTTATACACCATTTTAATAAAAAATATCACAAAATTCTTCTAAGTCCCTCGGGAAGAGTAAAAGACGCGCACGTTCATTTTCAGAGCTCCTAGACCTTCCTATAAGAAGTTAGCCAAAAAGTAGCTTCGAAAAACGCTTAGGTTAAGTTTCAGAGTTGCTTCTAATGTACCAAAGCTGGACTTAGACATAATTTCACTCTCACAACATTATGGCTGGTTGGAGACAGTCCGAACCACAAGTACCGGGTCCATGGTTCTGGGCGTATACTGGGGGGACGGGGACGACTCCCATTAACCCCTGACTATACCGGGGATACGCTTATCACAATGCCTTTCTGGTCTGTGCTGAAGCAGGGCATTCTGGCAGCCAAGTGGCTTGACCTTTATTAGTGAGCCTGGTTACCCCCTCTCGGAACCACAGACTTAGAAATCGCCAGCTCATATACAGTGCATAAAATATATTTATATATATACCCTTATACACCATTTTAATAAAAAATATCACAAAATTCTTCTAAGTCCCTCGGGAAGAGTAAAAGACGCGCACGTTCATTTTCAGAGCTCCTAGACCTTCCTATAAGAAGTTAGCCAAAAAGTAGCTTCGAAAAACGCTTAGGTTAAGTTTCAGAGTTGCTTCTAATGTTCCAAAGCTGGATTTAGACATAATTTCACTCTCACAACATTATGGCTGGTTGGAGACAGTCCGAACCACAAGTACCGGGTCCATGGTTCTGGGCGTATACTGGGGGGACGAGGACGACTCCCATTAACCCCTGACTATACCGGGGATACGCTTATCACAATGCCTTTCTGGTCTGTGCTGAAACAGCAGGGCATTCTGGCAGCCAAGTGGCTTGACCTTTATTAGTGAGCCTGGTTACCCCCTCTCGGAACCACAGACTTAGAAATCGCCAGCTCATATACAGTGCATAAAATATATTTATATAATATATTTATATATATACCCTTATACACCATTTTAATAAAAAATATCACAAAATGCTTCTAAGTCCCTCGGGAAGAGTGAAAGACGCGCACGTTCATTTTCAGAGCTCCTAGACCTTCCTATAAGAAGTTAGCCAAAAAGTAGCTTCGAAAAACGCTTACTGTAGGTTAAGTTTCAGAGTTGCTTCTAATGTACCAAAGCTGGACTTAGACATAATTTCACTCTCACAACATTATGGCTGGTTGGAGAGAGTCCTAACCACAAGTACCAGGTCCATGGTTCTGGGCGTATACTGGGGGGACGAGGACGACTACCATTAACCCCTGACATACCGGGGATACGCTTATCACAATGCCTTTCTGTTCTGTGATGAAGCAGGGCATTCTGGCAGAAAAGTGGCTTGACCTTTATTAGTGAGCCTGGTTACCCCCTCTCGGAACCACAGACTTAGAAATCGCCAGCTCATATACAGTGCATAAAATATATTTATATATATACCCTTATACACCATTTTAATAAAAAATATCACAAAATTCTTCTAAGTCCCTCGGTAAGAGTGAAAGACGCGCACGTTCATTTTTAGAGCTCCTAGACCTTCCTATAAGAAGTTAGCCAAAAAGTAGCTTCGAAAAACGCTTAGGTTAAGTTTCAGAGTTGCTTCTAATGTACCAAAGCTGGACTTAGACATAATTTCACTCTCACAACATTATGGCTGGTTGGAGAGAGTCCTAACCACAAGTACCGGGTCCATGGTTCTGGGCGTATACTGGGGGGACGAGGACGACTCCCATTAACCCCTGACTATACCGGGGATACGCTTATCACAATGCCTTTCTGGTCTGTGCTGAAGCAGGGCATTCTGGCAGCCAAGTGGCTTGACCTTTATTAGTGAGCCTGGTTACCCCCTCTCGGAACCACAGACTTAGAAATCGCCAGCTCATATACAGTGCATAAAATATATTTATATATATACCCTTATACACCATTTTAATAAAAAATATCACAAAATTCTTCTAAGTCCCTCGGGAAGAGTGAAAGACGCGCACGTTCATTTTCAGAGCTCCTAGACCTTCCTATAAGAAGTTAGCCAAAAAGTAGCTTCGAAAAACGCTTAGGTTAAGTTTCAGAGTTGCTTCTAATGTACCAAAGCTGGACTTAGACATAATTTCACTCTCACAACATTATGGCTGGTTGGAGAGAGTCCGAACCACAAGTACCGGGTCCATGGTTCTGGCCGTATACTGGGGGGACGGGGACGACTCCCATTAACCCCTGACTATACCGGGGATACGCTTATCACAATGCCTTTCTGGTCTGTGCTGAAGCAGGGCATTCTGGCAGCCAAGTGGCTTGACCTTTATTAGTGAGCCTGGTTACCCCCTCTCGGAACCACAGACTTAGAAATCGCCAGCTCATATACAGTGCATAAAATATATTTATATATATACCCTTATACACAATTTTAATAAAAAATATCACAAAATTCTTCTACTGTAAGTCCCTCGGGAAGAGTGAAAGACGCGCACGTTCATTTTCAGAGCTCCTAGACCTTCCTATAAGAAGTTAGCCAAAAAGTAGCTTCGAAAACGCTTAGGTTAAGTTTCAGAGTTGCTTCTAATGTACCAAAGCTGGACTTAGACATAATTTCACTCTCACAACATTATGGCTGGTTGGAGACAGTCCGAACCACAAGTACCGGGTCCATGGTTCTGGGCGTATACTGGGGGGACGGGGACGACTCCCATTAACCCCTGACTATACCGGGGATACGCTTATCACAATGCCTTTCTGGTCTGTGCTGAAGCAGGGCATTCTGGCAGCCAAGTGGCTTGACCTTTATTAGTGAGCCTGGTACCCCCTCTCGGAACCACAGACTTAGAAATCGCCAGCTCAAAAACAGTGCATACAATATATTTATATAATATATTTATATATATATACCCTTATACAACATTATAATTAAAAATATCACAAAATTCTTCTAAGTCCCTCGGAAAGAGTGAAAGACGCGCACGTTCATTTTCAGAGCTCCTAGACCTTCCTATAAGAAGTTAGCCAAAAAGTAGCTTCGAAAAACGCTTAGGTTAAGTTTCAGAGTTGCTTCTTATGTACCAAAGCTGGATTTAGACATAATTTCACTCTCAAAACATTATGGCTGGTTGGAGACAGTCCGAACCACAAGTACCGGGTCCATGGTTCTGGGCGTATACTGGGGGGACGGGGACGACTCCCATTAACCCCTGACTATACCAGGGATACGCTTATCACAATGCCTTTCTGGTCTGTGCTGAAGCAGGGCATTCTGGCAGCCAAGTGGCTTGACCTTTATTAGTGAGCCTGGTTACCCCCTCTCGGAACCACAGACTTAGAAATCGCAAGCTCATATACAGTGCATAAAATATATTTATATATATACCCTTATACACCATTTTAATAAAAAATATCACAAAATTCTTCTAAGTCCCTCGGGAAGAGTAAAAGACGCGCACGTTCATTTTCAGAGCTCCTAGACCTTCCTATAAGAAGTTAGCCAAAAAGTAGCTTCGAAAAACGCTTAGGTTAAGTTTCAGAGTTGCTTCTAATGTACCAAAGCTGGACTTAGACATAATTTCACTCTCACAACATTATGGCTGGTTGGAGACAGTCCGAACCACAAGTACCGGGTCCATGGTTCTGGGCGTATACTGGGGGGACGGAGACGACTCCCATTAACCCCTGACTATACCGGGGATACGCTTATCACAATGCCTTTCTGGTCTGTGCTGAAGCAGGGCATTCTGGCAGCCAAGTGGCTTGACCTTTATTAGTGAGCCTGGTTACCCCCTCTCGGAACCACAGACTTAGAAATCGCCAGCTCATATACAGTGCATAAAATATATTTATATATATACCCTTATACACCATTTTAATAAAAAATATCACAAAATTCTTCTAAGTCCCTCGGGAAGAGTGAAAGACGCGCACGTTCATTTTCAGAGCTCCTAGACCTTCCTATAAGAAGTTAGCCAAAAAGTAGCTTCGAAAAACGCTTAGGTTAAGTTTCAGAGTTGCTTCTAATGTACCAAAGCTTGACTTAGACATAATTTCACTCTCACAACATTATGGCTGGTTGGAGACAGTCCGAACCACAAGTACCGGGTCCATGGTTCTGGGCGTATACTGGGGGGACGGGGACGACTCCCATTAACCCCTGACTATACCGGGGATACGCTTATCACAATGCCTTTCTGGTCTGTGCTGAAGCAGGGCATTCTGGCAGCCAAGTGGCTTGACCTTTATTAGTGAGCCTGGTTACCCCCTCTCGGAACCACAGACTTAGAAATCGCCAGCTCATATACAGTGCATAAAATATATTTATATATATACCCTTATACACCATTTTAATAAAAAATATCACAAAATTCTTCTAAGTCCCTCGGGAAGAGTGAAAGACGCGCACGTTCATTTTCAGAGCTCCTAGACCTTCCTATAAGAAGTTAGCCAAAAAGTAGCTTCGAAAAACGCTTAGGTTAAGTTTCAGAGTTGCTTCTTATGTACCAAAGCTGGATTTAGACATAATTTCACTCTCAAAACATTATGGCTGGTTGGAGACAGTCCGAACCACAAGTACCGGGTCCATGGTTCTGGGCGTATACTGGGGGGACGGGGACGACTCCCATTAACCCCTGACTATACCAGGGATACGCTTATCACAATGCCTTTCTGGTCTGTGCTGAAGCAGGGCATTCTGGCAGCCAAGTGGCTTGACCTTTATTAGTGAGCCTGGTTACCCCCTCTCGGAACCACAGACTTAGAAATCGCAAGCTCATATACAGTGCATAAAATATATTTATATATATACCCTTATACACCATTTTAATAAAAAATATCACAAAATTCTTCTAAGTCCCTCGGGAAGAGTAAAAGACGCGCACGTTCATTTTCAGAGCTCCTAGACCTTCCTATAAGAAGTTAGCCAAAAAGTAGCTTCGAAAAACGCTTAGGTTAAGTTTCAGAGTTGCTTCTAATGTACCAAAGCTGGACTTAGACATAATTTCACTCTCACAACATTATGGCTGGTTGGAGACAGTCCGAACCACAAGTACCGGGTCCATGGTTCTGGGCGTATACTGGGGGGACGGAGACGACTCCCATTAACCCCTGACTATACCGGGGATACGCTTATCACAATGCCTTTCTGGTCTGTGCTGAAGCAGGGCATTCTGGCAGCCAAGTGGCTTGACCTTTATTAGTGAGCCTGGTTACCCCCTCTCGGAACCACAGACTTAGAAATCGCCAGCTCATATACAGTGCATAAAATATATTTATATATATACCCTTATACACCATTTTAATAAAAAATATCACAAAATTCTTCTAAGTCCCTCGGGAAGAGTGAAAGACGCGCACGTTCATTTTCAGAGCTCCTAGACCTTCCTATAAGAAGTTAGCCAAAAAGTAGCTTCGAAAAACGCTTAGGTTAAGTTTCAGAGTTGCTTCTAATGTACCAAAGCTTGACTTAGACATAATTTCACTCTCACAACATTATGGCTGGTTGGAGACAGTCCGAACCACAAGTACCGGGTCCATGGTTCTGGGCGTATACTGGGGGGACGGGGACGACTCCCATTAACCCCTGACTATACCGGGGATACGCTTATCACAATGCCTTTCTGGTCTGTGCTGAAGCAGGGCATTCTGGCAGCCAAGTGGCTTGACCTTTATTAGTGAGCCTGGTTACCCCCTCTCGGAACCACAGACTTAGAAATCGCCAGCTCATATACAGTGCATAAAATATATTTATAACTACTGTATACCCTTATACACCATTTTAATAAAAAATATCACAAAATTCTTCTAAGTCCCTCGGGAAGAGTGAAAGACGCGCACGTTCATTTTCAGAGCTCCTAGACCTTCCTATAAGAAGTTAGCCAAAAAGTAGCTTCGAAAAACGCTTAGGTTAAGTTTCAGAGTTGCTTCTAATGTACCAAAGCTGGACTTAGACATAATTTCACTCTCACAACATTATGGCTGGTTGGAGACAGTCCGAACCACAAGTACCTGGTCCATGATTCTGGCCGTATACTGGGGGGACGGGGACGACTCTCATTAACCCCTGACTATACCGGGGATACGCTTATCACAATGCCTTTCTGGTCTGTGCTGAAGCAGGGCATTCTGGCAGCCAAGTGGCTTGACATGTTTTAGTGAGCCTGGTTACCCCCTCTCGGAACCACAGACTTAGAAATCGCCAGCTCATATACAGTGCATAAAATATATTTATATATATACCCTTATACACCATTTTAATAAAAAATATCACAAAATTCTTCTAAGTCCCTCGGGAAGAGTGAAAGACGCGCACGTTCATTTTCAGAGCTCCTAGACCTTCCTATAAGAAGTTAGCCAAAAGTAGCTTCGAAAAACGCTTAGGTTAAGTTTCAGAGTTGCTTCTAATGTACCAAAGCTTGACTTAGACATAATTTCACTCTCACAACATTATGGCTGGTTGGAGACAGTCCGAACCACAAGTACCGGGTCCATGGTTCTGGGCGTATACTGGGGGGACGGGGACGACTCCCATTAACCCCTGACTATACCGGGGATACGCTTATCACAATGCCTTTCTGGTCTGTGCTGAAGCAGGGCATTCTGGCAGCCAAGTGGCTTGACCTTTATTAGTGAGCCTGGTTACCCCCTCTCGGAACCACAGACTTAGAAATCGCCAGCTCATATACAGTGCATAAAATATATTTATAACTACTGTATACCCTTATACACCATTTTAATAAAAAATATCACAAAATTCTTCTAAGTCCCTCGGGAAGAGTGAAAGACGCGCACGTTCATTTTCAGAGCTCCTAGACCTTCCTATAAGAAGTTAGCCAAAAAGTAGCTTCGAAAAACGCTTAGGTTAAGTTTCAGAGTTGCTTCTAATGTACCAAAGCTGGACTTAGACATAATTTCACTCTCACAACATTATGGCTGGTTGGAGACAGTCCGAACCACAAGTACCTGGTCCATGGTTCTGGCCGTATACTGGGGGGACGGGGACGACTCTCATTAACCCCTGACTATACCGGGGATACGCTTATCACAATGCCTTTCTGGTCTGTGCTGAAGCAGGGCATTCTGGCAGCCAAGTGGCTTGACATGTTTTAGTGAGCCTGGTTACCCCCTCTCGGAACCACAGACTTAGAAATCGCCAGCTCATATACAGTGCATAAAATATATTTATATATATACCCTTATACACCATTTTAATAAAAAATATCACAAAATTCTTCTAAGTCCCTCGGGAAGAGTGAAAGACGCGCACGTTCATTTTCAGAGCTCCTAGACCTTCCTATAAGAAGTTAGCCAAAAAGTAGCTTCGAAAAACGCTTAGGTTAAGTTTCAGAGTTGCTTCTAATGTACCAAAGCTGGACTTAGACATAATTTCACTCTCACAACATTATGGCTGGTTGGAGACAGTCCGAACCACAAGTACCGGGTCCATGGTTCTGGGCGTATACTGGGGGGACGGGGACGACTCCCATTAACCCTTGACTATACCGGGGATACGCTTATCACAATGCCTTTCTGGTCTGTGCTGAAGCAGGGCATTCTGGCAGCCAAGTGGCTTGACCTTTATTAGTGAGCCTGGTTACCCCCTCTCGGAACCACAGACTTAGAAATCGCCAGCTCATATACAGTGCATCTTATACTATATTAGTGAAAGCACTGTATGTTTGCCTGCCTGGATGTCCGGTGTCCCTAGGGGAAATCTCATTGGTCCCTTGGGTCGCCCGCCCCCGCACACCTCTCATTGGCCTGAGGCGGAGTGACGGCCCACACACACACACACAACACAGCAGCTCTATACACACACACACACACACACACACACAACACAGCAGCTCTATACACACACACACACACACACAACACAGCAGCTCTATACACACACACACACACACACACAACACAGCAGCTCTATACACACACACACACACACACACAACACAGCAGCTCTATACACACACACACACACACACACACACACAACACAGCAGCTCTATACACACACACACACAACACACAACACACCAGCTCTATACACACACACACACACACACACACACACAACACAGCAGCTCTATACACACACACACACACACACAACACAGCAGCTCTATACACACACACACACACACACACACACAACACAGCAGCTCTATACACACACACACACACACACACACAACACAGCAGATCTATACACACACACACACACACACAACACAGCAGCTCTATACACACACACACACACACACAACACAGCAGCTCTATACACACACACACACACACACAACACAGCAGCTCTATACACACACACACACACACACAACACAGCAGCTCTATACACACACACACACACACAACACAGCAGCTCTATACACACACACACACACACACACAACACAGCAGCTCTATACACACACACACAACACAGCAGCTCTATACACACACACACACACACAACACAGCAGCTCTATACACACACACACACACACACAACACAGCAGCTCTATACACACACACACAACACAGCAGCTCTATACACCACACACACACACACACACACAACACAGCAGCTCTATACACACACACACAACACAGCAGCTCTATACACACACACACACACACACACACAACACAGCAGCTCTATACACACACACACAACACAGCAGCTCTATACACCCACACACACACACACACACACAACACAGCAGCTCTATACACACACACACCCTCTGTCCGCCCCC